>NW_025964001.1:29845078-30080078 GCF_023055435.1 Haliotis rufescens | reverse complement strand
CTACATAGCAATATGTTGACAAAATTTATGTAATGATTCGTGGCATCGTGTTTTACTTTTAGATATAACCGCATGATTATATTTCTCATCATGTCCCTTTCAGTTCTGTTGCAATGTCTCACAGACTTCGACAGTCGGATTGATGACGAAGTACGTAATTTTGATAACGCTGGCAAAAATTATTTGCTTAGCAATTTATAGATTTTTTGACGCATACCTAATTAACAGCTTCATGTACACATCGTTTCATTCACTATTGTCAGGATATGTGTTTGATTGATTGATTACAATAACAGTAAAGCACAGTCGACAATACTGCGCACATCTTCGTGGTATTCTGCTGAAACTGTGACACAAATGTCACACTGAAAAGATTTTGTCACACTTGTGAAAGGAACCAGATTCGAAACGTCAACGCCAAACGTTAGTCTCGAGTATCTGCCAAAACAGATTCCACTGGACGTAAAATAAACCACAGAGAAATGGTCATACTACTCACCATCTTACACACCATCTACTTTGCAGGTAAGTTTTTAAGGTAGGTAACATACGTAAATTGTTACCGAAAACAATTAAAAACACAAAAAGATAGTAGTCACCAAAATCCGAGAGCCTGGCCATCGATCCATTCTAGTCGACCCTTACACCAAGCATTGGTTCCTGGAGACCTGCTACATGGCCTCAACGAGGAGAGTGCGTGACGGAATGGTTCTACGTGAGGGTCGCGATTACCTTGGTGTTACTATTCGTCCTCAGATTTTAAGGTTAATAAACGATATCTATATGTTAAGAAGTATCCTTAGGTTAATGCTTTAAGCTAAAAACATTTAGGCCTATCGCCTAATGGAAAGATGTCATCATATAAATTGTTGGCAATACTGACTGCTTAAGATAGATACTTTTGATCTGAATCGAAGTCTTGATATTTATAAAGAACATAAAGCTAGGAAAAGTAATCAAATCTTAAATATGTTTTATAATTGTCGTGGTTCAAAATGGAGTTTAAGTTAAAAAAGCGGAAGCAGAATTGGAATGGACCCATTCTGTCCCCGTCAACTGTCATCCAAAGCCCGGCTTCCTAACATTAAAGGCTCGTAGTTGTTTCTACTAACCATTATATGTATAGTCTGGAAGGTAATTTAAGGTACCGACGTTTACTACAATATCTGAAAAACTATCGGACTTACTCCAGTCAAAGTTGGCATACATAACTGGATATTACATTTAAAGACAATCAGTGCATGAATAAAAAATCTGTTTAGCTATCACTATATTTCATCAACAACCACGCACGCACGTTGAGACGCCCAACGCTAACACCGTATTCGTGCGTGCGTGATTCCCGTGCACCCTTTCGAGTTGAGTTGATTGGTTCAACTGTGTCATATGGCCCTGTGACGCAGGGGTAGCATTATGCAGATGGCTGTTTCAATGAATGCTCGTTCCACCTGTGACGAACAGGTCTGGTTGTTGATGAAATATAGTGATAGATAAATAGACAGTTTTTTTATTCATGCACCGATTGTCTTGAAATGTAATATCCAGTTATGTATGACTGTTTAATAATCTCATACCAACTTTGACTGGAGTATGTCCGATAGTTTTTCAGATATTGTAGTAAACGTCGGTACCTTAAATAACCTTCCAGACTTTAATTAAGCTTCACTTCATTAAGCTTTTATCAAAGAACTTAGTATGACATATGAAATAAGGCCATGGAAGGCCCATATGTTAATTGAGGAAGAAATCTGCCCAAACCATGCATCAGTACTTTTAACTTTTTTCTTGACTGTAAAACCTGAAGACATGCCCATTTCGATTTTTTACTGAATGGCAAAAGCTCTAAATCAGTACAAAGAGAGAAATATTGCTGGCTCAAGCAAATGTACCAACTGATCCCTGCTTTAAACATTAACCAAATATTGTTCGTGAAAAGCTACGAAAAAATGACAAATATGAACCATAACCCTGATCTCTACTGTGGCGGTTTGAATCATCTGGTGGTTCGTGGATGTGATTTGACCTTGTGATCTATACGGATGTACTGTTTGGAGCAAATTGTCCCTTAAAGAATATGAAATGCTAGATATTGTTCTGCCTTACTTCTGCAAAAAATCCCAAGGCTTTAATAAGTGTACGCCAAATGCAATTGTGAGAAATGCAATTGGGATAACATCCCTACCAGGATAAAACGATCTACAAACCCTCTTACTCCTAGGTAAACTGTGCAATGTCAAACACAATATACAGTGTTAAGCAAATGTTTTTACTCCGTCTTGGATAGTATCATTGTGAATAAAAGCGACAAACCCTTTCCATACCAATAAGAAATCTCTGCCCAAAACATCGTCGATTGTACGATTCCGACTATATCATGATCATGTGTTTATGATTCACTGTCAGATAGTGATGATACCAGGTGTTCGCGAAAAGGTGAGCTTATCAAGACCCCCCGGTTGCACTCGTCACAAACACACATGCAAAGGCAAGTCAATTATTTACCTGAAAAAGCACCGGAAAGTATGGTACAAGTCAAAGTATGGAATTGCATCGGACATCCTTTTTGTCACTGATGTGTTACTGATACCATAAAACATTTGAAAGCTTTGCTGAGGCCTTGAGTGTTGTAACCTTGATCACATAAATTTTGAGCAACAGTCGTATGGCGCTCTTTGAAATCTTGGTACAATAACATGGTCGATTGTCCCTTAAAAGTAGTGAAACGAGACACCAAAGGCTGGAGCTACAGGAATACTACTCAACATAAAGGGAAAGCTGACTATTGGAAAGTTGAAGACATCCCTCTTGTTACACAGTTTTGTGGAAAGTGTTTTGTCACTCTGAATCTTTATGCATGGATCAGATAAAAAAGAGATGAAGCGGTCTCACAGATCTCCTCTATTTCGAGTTCAGGTGGGTAAATCGGTGGAAGGAGAGTGGCTATTTGATGTTTATTGAACGATATCAGATCGTCGATACACCCAGGCAATCCTAGCAGAAATTCCGATTCATATACAGGAGGAAACGGTTCAGCAAGAAGGGGACCACAGTTGGGGACCTTAAGTTTGTCATGTGGCGTAGTCCTGTACAAAGTTGAAATGTTTGACAGACTTGAACTTGGTTCTTTTCTGAGACTGTGAGACATCAAGGGAATCCTTTGAGAATCCACATGGTATTAATTCCACTTGTCTTAATTACATTATGTGAGAAGAAAGAAAGTCCTTCCTTGGTTGTATTAAGCATTATGGTTAATCTTTGAGACGGGGATTTTGTGAGAACGAGAACAAAGATAACGGACACTCGCTCTACAGAGACCACAGAGCTTCAATGATATTGCCAGAATTATAAGGTTGGCTGCCTGTCCAATCTATCTGTTAAAGACAATACATGTAATTTCACCAAGATCTTTTAAAGGTGCAAGAAACACACACACGGGAATCGTTTCAACTGAATCAGGCATGGCTTTAGAAAATACCTTTTTTTTTGTTAAAACATTGTGTTGCATTAAAATATTTAAACATTACAACTGCCTAAATCATCTTCTTTGAAAGCATATTGAAAAGCAATGTGTAGTCAAAATATAATATGTCTCGATTAGTTCGCTGATGATAAACATTTAAGTTTGTGAACTTGTGATGATATACGTTTTGTTCACTCAGAAGGAAGATTACTTAACGTGAATGCAATATCCAAAGAAGTTTCACCGGTACAATCGGAACCTGCCATGTTCATCGCCGATGTCATTAGATCCTTCAACTGGACATCACTCTGCATCCTGCATGACACTTCGTCAGGTAACATCGTAATAATCCTGATTCATCTCCTAGCGATAAACACGAATGAAACATGAATATGGTCAATGGAATATATGAATGCTGAGGTGAGTTGCGTTTAACGCCACTTTGAACAGTATTCCTGATATATCACGGCATGTCAGCTTAATGTGGGAGGAAAGTCCCGAAGTGATGAGGGGTCTCAGACGTTTACCACGAGCACGGGTATGGCGCCTTAGACGGCTGGGTCATCCTCATGTGTAACTGGGGATGGCGCAATCGTAAATAGATGCTTATGTGTATGGATACGTCACAATGCTCCTTAAGGATGCTGTAGAGCTCGAGGTATACGTGTTAATCAGGGTTTGTCACATTGTAAATTATTCAGTCATAATGTTACATCAATAATGCTTAGGAGGAATTCTGGGTTATGTGTTTTAGATACTGCAATCGTATTTATCTTACGTTACCACAACAATCTTTCTTAAAGTTTGTAATATCCGAATATTTAAATGTAGATTAATTCCAGAGCCAAATCTACACTCTTTTCTATTACTTGTAGGATATACAGTAGCATCGCTGCACTCTGCCATGGCGTCAAAGACAACTTCCTGTAAAATCCTGGACTTCAACATTGACGAAACAGATGTGAATGACGTCCTGAAGACAGTGAACGTCATCATGTCTCCATCCATCAACATAGTACTGGTCTGCAAACCCCGTGGTGCTTTATATACTCTCAAAATGGTTCGTGAAAAGCAAGGCATCATCTGGTGCTCCTGTAATGACTTACCTCGTCATTCAAGTATTTGATTGTCATATCGAAGACCTTGGATGTATTAGCTACATAGGTACAATGCATGAAACCAATTGTTGGACATCAATGTAATATTACCGTCAAGAATTGGGCCCATTAGGCATTTCATGATTCTAAGGTTGTAGATTTAAAGTCCAAGTTCATCCTGATGATGATTCTTTGTTTGTTAACACCAAGGCACGTGGCTTTCCCAAAATGTGTAAACGTTGCTTCCCGCGTACATTTACCTGGTATGCCGTGATATGACAAAATACTGTTAAATACAACTCATTTACCCACTGACGTTTGCCAATTTACGATCGTAGATATTTGTTTCCATGCTATTTAGAAGCCTTTATTGACTAATAACTCGTTACTGGTACATTAGACCTTCATATATATTGGACATATCTTGGATATATATATATATGAATGATATTGACATATTGATGTTGACCTATGAATCACAGATACAGCTAAATGCAAATGTTTGCACCATGCACGTGATGCAATGAGTGAACCGGCATCTAAGAACGTCTGCTTTTCAGCAGTAGAATATTTCTGTTAAATTTGAGTTTTGAAATATTGTTCTGTTGAGGGTATTTAAAAAAATGCAAATCTGTTCGAATACTCTTTACCTCTCTTCGTCTGCAACATGTTTGAGCTGTGTTACAGTGTTACTGAAGTACTCTGAAACTTTTCTCGTCAGGCAAATATTTATGACAGCTCTTCGAACAGAACAACTGACTACAGACACCTCTCCAAGTGGATAGTCCTTACCGAGAGACGTACATTGCTTGATATCCATCAATTGGCTCTGGACTTGGAAAATGTCATTTTCGTATCACCACGTCCACAGGTGAGAAGGGAAAGTACAAAACAATAGTTAAGGATGTATTGTTCCTGGTTTTCTTTCGCATTTCTTGCATCATTGGTCGCCAGGGGCATTTAAGACTTTATTACAAATACCAAGTGCAGCTGTGTGTCATGTAAGACATAATACCTTGCTTGAATTAATGGACCACATGGTCTTCTGGTAACCTTGAACAAGACCTTAAACAGAAATCACTTTATCTGACCCAGGAATTGTTGTTATTAAGTTTGATTTGTGACAAAACAATTGGTCACTTTTTTATACTTCCTGGCCAAACATTAAGGTACACTCAGTATGTCAATTTACAAATCGCTTGATTTATTAAGTCACACCACAGAAGTACTTGTGAGTAAAACAAGATCACAGTTTGGAAGTAAATGCTGTTTATTTGTTTCAGTACACAATAGAGTGATACTACAATATTCAATGACAGTATATAATATGATGGCAGTGGTCAGTATCAGATACAAAATTACAGTCACTGATAAAAATACATATTCACCCGGCCCAGTGGCGATAATGGCCAAGCTTCCGAGATGGGCTGGGCAGGGAATCAGGGATGATGGTCGATCCTCACATGAAAGCTGGTACCGAAGCGATGAAATGCGTGAGAGATACGCAAACACGCTATTGTGCCCTAGAATACAACCTACCCAGCCAGTGGAATGTTCAACACAGTGTCCTAGAACATTTCCATAACATCAACACCGTAACACATTAACACCGTCCGCGGTATACCGGACAGGAAGTTTACGTACCACACTAGCATCTAAATATAGTAACTTCCTGATAACTCATCACTGTCCAAGCACAATGCAATGAGCGTCTACCGACTCCCTATAGAAACAAAGCCAAACAGCCACGATCACCATTAAACAATATAATACACTGCTATATAATTCTTAATCCCAATGAACATGAGGCACAACCAATCAGGAGTCTGATATTGTCAAAATTTTAGTACAAACATTAAAAAAGTTACTGAACATTTTGTTGTGGAGGAAATGTTTAACACTCCTGCAGTATTGGAGACATTTCAAAGGACAGAGTCATTCTTAGAAATTACCGTTTAGTGTTTTTGTCCATAGCTGAACATGTTATTAACATGTTCATTCAGAACAATGATATTCAACTATGTTGTAATAGGATAAAGAAGGAGTGGTTGTTTCAACATTGCAAGGGACTGGGACTGCAGGAAGACTCGTTCCTGTCACGTCATTTCGGATGACGGAAGCCTTCCCAAATATGAAGTACGGCTATAACAACAGAACACTGTTAGTATCGATGATGAAAGGGGTGAGTTGTTATTATATGTCGCGTATAGCCTTATGACATTGATACATTGCTGATACCAATGTTGGTACATTGTCTGATACAACTTAGCAGGTTAAGTTGACTTTGTTTGTTGTTGAACGCCGCACTCAGCAATATTCCAGTCTCTTCTTATGTATCGCCAGACGATAATAAGTCTCGATTATCTGCTGAAACGGATTTCATTGGGCGTAAAAGGCAAACAATTGGTTAAAAATATTTAAGTTTGAAACAAATCAGATATTAAATATTCTCTAAAATCATGCCTGATTCATTTGTGACGATTACAGTCTGCATGTGCCTTGCACTGCTATTAGTTCATGGAACATAATTATTGCCTATGAATCATCGTTTATTATTTTGTTTTTGCAATCCCAACAAAATCACCATGAAGGCGCACTTGAATGATGTCTTGATGACTATGGCCAATGTAATGGCTCAAAAGTTGAACTTCAGGTAAGTTTGAACATTTAGAGTGCGTTTGTTCGGTATACCGCCACTGTTGACAGTATATATATCATATCACAGTGGTCGAGCTCATAGGAGAGAAGGATTTGAAGTGATTTCAACAAGGGTTTCAGGACAATACCATTTATATAGTCAGGTTATAAATGCATGCTCATTGTATTTGTATATGAATCAGGAGAATACATTTGAAATGAACTTGCCACTCTAATTGTAACTTTTTTAAATTACTTTAAGCGCTTTTGCATTACTTCTCTATTGTAATACCTAAGACATAAATAGATGGTTGCTTGGATGATGTGTAATCAGATGTGAGTGAACAAACTTAAGAGAATTATACGTTCCTTCATTTTTTTCAGCATTAAGGTCATAGAACCGCCTGATAAAGCATGGGGAAATGAAGACAATTGTACTTGGAATGGTCTGATAGGACAATTACAAAGAAGGGTACTGCAACAATTTGGTTGTTTGTGAACGGTGGATAATAAAAGAATTGAATACTCAGTGTTCAGTCTTAAAGTAGCGTTTTCGAATATAATAAAATTGATAAAACATAAAATCAGGCCCGGTTAAACGCTCTCGTAATACACACTATTGTAGTGGAAAGGCATAGCGATTATGGTATGCCTTACAACGTGTCCCGTCAGTCAGTCAGTCAGTCAGTCGATAAACACATAGGTTCCACGGAGAACATGATAGACGCACCAAATGCAGAGACGTTGAACTGCTTCGTTGTCAGACCAAACTACATATTCATCATATGCGTTATCGCGAAACAGTATGTCTCGTTAACACAACTTCCTCGTTAGATGGTAAAATGACATGGTCCTAATACATCATGGCGACCACAAGAATTGAGCTTATTAAGCTCGTTTTAACTTTAATATTCTCAAAAGCACACACAAGCTTGACATATATAACAAAAATGATTCGAAAAGTGCTTTAATGATATCATATGAAATTTCTTTTTATTTCGGTTCCCAACAAGCTATCAAAACGATGAGGTTGCACGGTTGTGCCAGTAGTCTTAGGCGTCGCGATTCACTGTACACCAAACTGATATGGTATTGAGTCGTCGGACCCATCACATTCAGATATAATTTTGAAATTATTGTAACAAATATTTATTGTTCCTTTTCGCGAACACCTGGTACCATCACTATCTGAGAGCGATTCACAAATACATGCTGATGATATAGTCGGTTTCGTACAATCAATGAATATGGAAAGGGTTTTGAGGCTTTTATTTTAATAACCCGAACTGAAGTTTGATGAGATTAAGGGCACAAAGTTCACGAAATGTCTTTGCACTGAATATGTTCATTAAAATTATCCTCAACATATTCATTGTATATCCTTGTTTCCTTTATTTTAGTACAGTTACAGATAGTTCGAATCTAGAAATGCATGCGATCTATATTAATTCAAAGAGGTGTGATCTGTTCACATCTAAGTCAAGGCACCGTAAACAAATCGGTGGCTAAATCAGTGTTTGAAGGGACCGTCATATAGTTCTGATAGTGTATTCCAGATATCGCTGATCCTAATCAGTATCTAAAGTGGTTCTACTCCATTTGTCCAGAATCAGATATTCTTCAAGCGGTGCCTAGTCGAACCCACCGAAAACCTTTCGTAGAAAGTGAAGACTCCCAAACATTACAGCCTGCTGCATAACCCAGGGTGTCAGAAGGACTGGGTACTCTCACAATGTCATCAGATTGGGAGGTACCAAACCTAAGGCACCAAGAACAATGGGGGGTCTGACAACTTGGTACTTGGGATGCATGCGGGACATTTCGAGAGCGAGGTCCGCATATTTTGCTTTGTTTTTCCTGAATCTTGTCAATCACATTAGTGTCAAAAGGAACAGAGACTTCGGTGACATAAATGGTTTCATTGGATTTATCAAAACAGACAAAGTGAGATTTGTTGGCCTGCATATGTCTGAGGCTGTATACGGGCCTATTCCATTATGGCAACTGTATATTCTGGGTCGTGCCATGCATGGACCTCTGTGTCGAAGCCAACAGCATGGCGAAGCCAGTATTAAATGGACCTAGCTACACCATCATCTCGGTTAAGAAACTGTGCCAAAGCTGGCCATCTACTTAAAAAGTGTTCATATTTCGATGCAAAATCACACATAAACCGTTTCGAGTGGGAGGTGACTGGTCCTGGTGACTGGTCAATTGCAATCGAAGGAATCTGGAACACACTACATAAACTCGATGCAGTGGTAGTTCAGGGAGTTCGCTTGGTTGACACTCATTTTTGTACCATTCAGCAGTACAACAACCATCAATAAAATCAACATTGACATTGCGATTATGTCCAACATCCCTGGCTTGTTTAAGAAGACTGTGGAATGCCTTGTTTTCATCATGGTTCTAAGACGAAAATATTAAAACAAGTAGTCAAATTAATGTGGCGTTGTTGCATTGCCTCGCTTATATTCTTTATTCCATGTTTTCAATATATTAATCATGCGCGACAACCCGAGAATCTGATTATGTCACATGATTAATATGGTAAATCATTGTATTTTGTAATTCTTTGCTTGGTTTTGTAATGCAACAACATGACAGTGTCCCTTCTAGGATTCTATGCCCATGTGACGAAATAGTAACAGAATTGTGTCTGTAAATGGTAAGATTTTTCAAGCAACCCACATCCATATCTTTGTTTATGAAAGAAATATACATATTTACTTACGCATGCGCTTGTGGTACTGAATTGGAAATAAAAACACGTCAACGCCAGAGGATAACCAGTCTCGATTATCAGCCGAAACAGAATTACACAGGTAAAGGTGGAATAGCGGGTGAAAATGATATGAATGGATCACTCAAAACTAGTAATGACACCAAGTGTCCGTGAAAAGCGTAAGCATGTCCTGCCCTAACGGTACCACCCGACACTCACACAATTTACTAAAAAGGTAACTGTTTGTTTGTTACCTGACGCTATACACTGCAGTACCCCTACCCCAGGCGACTGCGGCCTGTACACAAACCAGATACAATCAAATGATGGACCAGAAAATACAGTGACACGATGGAGCAAAGATTCTGCTGCTTATAAGTAAATGAAAACGTTTGAGAAATATGTTCGTTTTGGAAAAAAGTGGGGGCAGTTTTTCTATCTCTATCTTCTATCTATTTCTTTTGTTGTTAATTCAGCATCATTGATATCTTTTGTAGGAGGTGGATATGGTTGCATCTGGTTTAACGATTTCTGATGACAGAGCAGCTGTGATGGATTACCTTCTTCCCCCATTTATCACCGCCTACACGCGTGTCATGTACAGGGAACCGGACGTCGACCAGTACAGATGGCTGTTGCTGTTGAAACCTTTCAAACAAATGGTGTTCGTGGTGTTCGGGGTGTGCGTGGTTTGTGTTCTTCTAATTTATGGAGTTACAGAATTGCATCTAAGACATGGAACTCCTGGAGATACATTAAAAACGAAAAAAGAAATCCTGTCGAACATGTCATGGTTTATTCTTGGATCAATGCTGAAACAAGGTATTGTCCTCATTGTCTGTCTTTAGTGATGTATGCCATTTTTTTATTGTTTTGTTTTCCATGAATAACATTATCATTGAGTTTTGAACACGTGGTAACAATCCGGGTAATGTTCGGCAGTCAGGTGACAATATGTAGGCTAAATTTCGCAGCGTGTGCAGCGTGGATATTTGAACAGCGCACTTAGCAATTTCTGTCATTACTGTAATTGGTATTCCGTCACGGCGGAATGGGTTGTTTTCACTTTATAAGTTTTAACACACACATAACACTCTTCGTGAATTCATTATCGCGATATTTCGTGATTCTGTTTCAAGTGACGAGGACTATAATCATTGAAAACACGTCCCCTTCACAGACGCAGAGGCGTATGATATGGATCTCCTCCAAATTAAGCTGACATGCCGTGAAGTAACTGAAATACCCTTTGTTCAAAGAAGAGTGAAATCCAACTCACTCCCAATCTGTGTATATCTAGATTAATACTTTGCTGATTGATTACAGGTAGTACCTACACATTCACCGGTGTATCTGGTCGGGTTCTAACATTTTTCCGGTGGATCTTTCTCATTGTCATCACGTCTGTCTACACTGGAAAACTTGTCGCCTTCCTGTCTGTGAAGAAGTCCGAACCTCCACCATTCAGCAATCTCCAGGAACTCTCTGAAAGACTTGACTACACGATAGGATTCCCGACTGAAGGTTTTGCTCGAACATATTTCCAGGTACACACGTTAGGTTCTCATGGTATAAATTAAGTTTTTGTTGTGTTTGTTCAGTGTGTTTGGGGCAATATCAGTGCATTAACACAGCAGCCCTATAGTTATCGTATAACCTGGACAATATGAATACAAAACGTCAACGTCAGAGCATAACCAGGCTCGATTGTCCGACGAAATAGATTCCACTGGGTATGAAATATAAAAGCGGTAACAATCATATGCATGGAAATCAGTGATGACACCATGTGTTCGCAAAATGGGTAAACATGTCCTACGCCTACGGTAGCACCCACAATTCACACAATGTACTTAAAAAGATATGTGTTTGATAATTTTCAAAGGTCCTGCATCTCACTTCAACATCTCAGTTAAATCGAAAATAATTATGTGTACTTTAATGATCTATATACATAATACTATGCAAATACTTTTCATTTATTGATTCCTTTCACTCAGTATTGAACAATAAATAGAAGGAGGTAGCAATTTCAAAGGGACTGTCGGGTTTTCGGTATCAGGACCTCGGTAGTGACGGAAAGAACAACCGATAATATACAATAATCGAATGAGTGAGTTAAAATTTAAAGTCGCATCGGCATTACTTCAGCAATATGGCGACATATAAACGTGCGAATGAATCGGATACGACAAATGTAGAAAGGATCTCCTCTCTCACAAACATCAACACCCCGATCTTTATTTCTGTCCATGATTTGCTTATAAAATACTTTTTTCTCATGAAAGTGATATCAATCAATATATTCATATTAATTTCAGAATTCCAAGAGGGAGGACATAAAACAATTATGGAAAATGGTCCAACAACAACACGTGACTGATCCTCGAGTTTTCTCGACTGACTACAACTACCATGTCAATGAAATGAAGAAAGGAAAATATGCCGCCATTGTATTCACTATCATCTCCGATGTCTTAATGGCCAAGAACTGCAAACTCGCCTACCTCAGGGACTGGGCCTTGTATGAACAGATGGCTTTTGGAGTCCCTAAATCCTCGCCCTTGAAGTCAGAGTTGGAACGTGTGTATGTGATTTGATATTCTCTCCGACCACTGAAATATATAACTTTTTACTTCAAAATATCCCAGGGATTCCTAAACAGATCAGTAGTGAAGGTACCTTGCAGAACAAAGTTGCATCATGGTAATCAGTTAACTGCCCTCGTTGACATTACAAGCTTTTCACTACATACCCAGATGATTTCCAAAACCATCAGTTTATGTTTAGTTTATCATAAAAAAACAGAAATACTATGTATTCTCTCAAATGTATGATACCGTAACAAATGCTAGTTTTGCCAGTTGTGTTTTGAGTAATATATTTTCAACATAACATTTGACTTTACCATTCAGTCTGTTTGTATGTGTGCAAAATTTATCATAAACGCGATCATACCATTTATCATCTATCAGGTGATACCTGCTTTTTATTATTATGATTATTGAAAAAAAGATTTAGTGGTTCTTTATGATGGGAGATCTAGACACATTTCTTGTAATTACAATGATTTCCTCCAATGCCTTCTATTGAAACTGGGACAGGACTTAAAAATAAATAATTGAAACCTGAACTGCATTAACTCTTAACACAGAACGAAAATCCGACTTTTAGTCCTTTGACAAAAACGCAAAAACAAAGTAGAATACATGCAATGACCAAATTTTCTTATGATTTTCGATACGAACTAGATTGCGACGTTATTGCATATGAAGCTGCACCTTTGAAACATACGACCATTGTTTATTGATGTATGCACAAGCACCATTGTCAAGTGTTATGACCGGATTTTCAGCAATATCCATGCAAGAATTCCGAAGTCGATACTCCATTAAATATTTGAAGAGTTTAAAATATAAATATTTCCTTGAGCAAAGAAACAGTGTCTAAGAAGGATACGTATCATTTCAAACAACAAACGTAAGTATTTGAATAGTTTCTACATGATCGTAAAAGAAGATCGGGTTGCCAGGCTCGGTGATTGCGTGTCAGCGTGCCCCGACGGCGTGGATATCGTTGCTCACTAGAAAGTCTGGTCTAGCCTCGATTATTAACAAGCTGCTGCCACATAGCTGGAATATTGCTATGTCCGGCGTTAAACAATAACCAAAACAATTTTCACTTATGCTGATAACCTTTGCCATCAATGCTCATATTACTTCACTAACCTTACAACAAGGGTCTGACAAAGCAAAACACTATACGACAACTTTTCACACTTTTAATCACCTCCCTTCACTCGGTTCTTCAGCCAATAGTTTGTTCATGAGCTAGAGAGTGTTTTAAGATCCCACAACCGACAAATATCAAAACCTTAACATCTTGTACATATCTCGCCCCCCCCCCCCCCCCCCCCCACACACACACACACACCCACACCCACACCCACACACCCACACACATATCGTTGTAATCTCTGTTGTTAAAGGCATGCGTAATGTAGTATCATGCATACCATAAAGTTGTCATTACTTGAGAATTGAAATCAGCTATCAACTCAAGATGTCACAGAGAGGGTCCAGATTCAATTTTATTACACACTGCGGTGTTTAACACCAGACAAGCAAACACAGTTATTGTTTCTAGAAAGAGAAGTTATCTCTGTTATTCACTAATACTGCAATAGACGTGAAAAGAACATTGAGCTTAAAAGTTGCTGAACAGCGCAGAGCATTATCTCGGACTAACTTCTGTTATGTTCTAAGTATGTTTCACGTGTACATAGAAAAAACATTATTATGATCAGGGTTTCTCTCTATAATTTCTTCAAGTTTGAAGCAGATTGATCAAATTCTCGATCAACATGCCTGTTCAAGGAACCATGCATCACGCGTTATAAATCTAGTGCCAACGATCATATTAAACGTGCATCAAGCAGAGGCAGAACATACAAGTCACCCGGACATTTGCCTCCAAGCCATGGTCGGTCATGGCTTCAGTAACGTAATTAGCTATATCACTGGACCGTTAAACAAATATATGGACAGACAGGGAATGCATTTCCTTCACCGAGAACAGGTTGCGCATTTCCCAACTGGTGACTTTCTACTCTAATTCATCATAAGAATGCAGTCGTTAGCCCATTCAGCAAAGTAGCACTTGTTAGGTAGATAGATTTCGTTCAGACTTGTAATCGAGCTATCTCTTATTCTTTCGAGACTGTTATAATGAATAAAAACGCCCAAGTGACAGTGCATTGTGAAGATAAGTATGTGATGTCAAGGGTATTGACATCCGTGACATATATGCACAATATTTATGCTCATTTCACACGCCAGAAAATACAGGAAAACGATGACCATATTAAGACACCTATGTAATATGTGTTCATAGTGACTAAAATGTTGTTGTATTTAAGACCCGCGTTAATATGTGGAAATTCAGCTATTTTAAATTCTAGTTTATGTTTATTCCAGGATGCACATGCTGGTGGACACTGGGTGGCCAGGAAAATGGATGGATGAATTTGGCTGGCTGGTTGACAAAACTGGATGTGACTCTGAGAAGCTTGTGACGCCAGTGACACTTGACGAGGTTGGCGGAGTCGGAACAGCAGTAGCAGCCGGTGTGGGCTTGGGACTTCTGACACTGGCTCTAGAATGTCTCTATCATTATTGCATAGGGTCACAGTATGGAAATGAAACCTAAGTAGTGGTGTAGAGAATGCAAATCCAGGTACAGGACGAACAAAACACGTGGCCATTAATTATATTGTAGGTATGGCATTTTGAGATACGCTATTAAAACATAAACATGACATTTCGTCTCATCCTTAATTTTATTATGTTCTTCATCTTATTATATTTATGTGAATGAACTGATGTACACTTGACTTTAAAATTCGCCAATTAAATAAGTTGCATACATAAACTTTCTCGGATTAATAATTTCAATGTGTACCAAATTTCCAAACAAGGCATCACTAAATCAGAGATGGTAATTGGTGTTCGTCTTATGGGTCACCTATGGTACACTTATTACTGTTTAATATACTCCTACAAATAAACTTTAGAAACAATACTACTCACGACGCATGTTTTTCGAGATTTACACAGCCGCCTGGACCTTGTGTTTATATGATAATAAAAAATAACAATAATATGCATTGGCACAAACACAGTATCTTAGGCGACATGATACTATGGCTCGAACCGTTTATTACCGTCTCGCAATACTTGTGGTTAAATACAAAATTCTTTGGAATAGGCCCGTATACAGCCTCAGACATATCCAGGCCAACATACCTGATCTTGTCCTTTTTGATAAATCCAATGAAATAATTTATATCATTGAATTTTCTGACCCTTTTGACACTAATGTGATTGACAAGATTGAGGAAAAGCATGGCAAATTTGCGGACCTTTCTTTCGAAATGTCACGCTTGCATCCCAAGTACCAAGTTATCCGATTCCCCATTGTTCTCGGTGCCTCAGGTTTTGTACCTCCCAATCTGACACTGGCTGACTGACATTGAGAGAGTACCCGGGTATGCTACCAGGAATACAGCACTTCTGACAATCTGGGTAATGCAGAAGGCTGCAGAGATGGGGGTTCTTCACATTCGTCGAAACGTTCTGGGTGGGTTTGACTAGGCAGCGTTTCCCGGGAGAAGTGCCATTCGCTGTCTGGGCTGCGTGTAGAGGGGGCAAGGGCCCTGAGCTGATGATGAGCCTTACCAGCCTGACTGTGCAAGGATCACCCAAACCCTCCTTGTTGCATTTATATTTTAATCTGTACATGTGATAATGTACATATTTATAATGTGATAAATCTAAACCCTAAAGCATGCCTAGAGCGCTACATTATTACCCCGATCAATGGAGCAGTGTGCACTCGCTTATTATTCCAAGCTTCCTGGGGATCTGCAAGAGAGGCGCCAGAAGGTAACAGTCACAATACTATCTCATTCACTGCTGGGTAAACATAGGCACAGTTCGAACAAAGTCACTTGCCTAAGCAGACATCAAATGTGCTACATGCGCTTCAGTATGGGGAAGGGCCACGATACTCACATGGAGTCAAGCTGCCGAACGAGGTCACCCAACGTTGCTCACCTTCACCTGATTTGAGACCTCACCGCTGAACATTGGTCCACGTGCCACCGCAATGTTGCATGTGAAAAGAGCAGTCAGCGCGAACCTTTAACCATATGCATGAATATGATATCCCTGGAACTACAGTATTTGGTCAGAAACTTACGCATCTCAAAAGATGAGAGCAAGAATTCTGGTTTGCGAATCACATCCCATTGTATTTGTGAGCACATGTCCCGTAACCAAAGTAAGTGATAGTTCCTTATCATTAAGACATCGAGTAAGTGAGTAAGATTGTACACTGATGTAAGCAAAATTGCACATATACGACGGCGAGTAGATGACCTTTACGTTTTGTACCCATGGGGGGATTCGAACAAGGGCTTTCGGCGTGACGATCGCGAGAAAACAGTTTAACCACGAGGTAAGGTGAAAGGTGAAGTGAAATAGGGTTTAACGTCGCGTCCAAGATTATTGCACTTATATAGCGACGTGCATGCACGTGTGTGTGTGGCTTCTTGTAATAGTCCGGACTGATGCCGATGTATAGTGCCAGCCCACTGTTTAACATACTGACTCCGAACCGACCAGTCCTTGTTTTATACCCTTAATGGCGAGCACCAGACAGGGTAACAACAAGTACCCTTCTTTTAACGTCATTTGGTATGATGCGACCGGCGATCGAACCCCGGACGTTCCGCTCTCCATGCATACGCCATTCCACTAGACCACGGAGGCGGTCCTAGTTGGCCCGAAAGTGTATGATTGAGTTCTATCTGGCGTGAATATATAACAAGCAAAGTTCAAACAATACCTTGACCTTCAGTCATTATGCGGGTATTCCCAAATATCCTTTGCGTTTGACATGCTAGTCATAAGGCTAGCCCCAAAGAAACGTCCTGTGTACGTTCGATTATGGATTGATCTAGATAATCATATGCGAAGCTGCGAAGAACAACATTATGGGTAGGCGAACAAAACAGTTATGATCCAGATACCTTCAGTCACGTTCCCACTTGGAAACATGTGCCACGAGATCGCGCAAGGCCGCCTGCAATTGTTTGACTGCCATGAGATTAATTCAGTTTCTAAGATGCTTCGCTAAAAGATCAAAGGTGCCGACTGCACGTCATCCTGCGATAACTAAAGTACACTGTTTGAGTTTCGTCAGATTCGACTGACTTCATGATGGTATTTTAAGTAGCTCCCCGTGCACTAACGTATCCTTGGTAACATCGTTCTTTCATGACTGTCATTACTGTCAGTTATCGGTGAAATGGTTTCTTTAAACTTGTCGAATATTTGAATGTTATTAAATGGGAAGAAATATGGAAAGAGGATGTCAATCACTTCGCATACCGCAGGGTTTTCCCAACTATATTCAAACCTCTGTGTCAGTGCCAAATCTGCCACAAAGGCGGGCGTTGGTGCCCTGGGAATAACCATAGCAACATACTGCAATCAAACAAAACGACCACTATCGCTTTTCTTTCGCCATGTTCCTCACACGGCGACGCCATATATCACGCCACAGGCCAACGATTCCGGTTTCATGGCTACAGGGCAACAAACTCGGTAAGCACACTGTTTCATAGCTGGCAGTTGCAGTAAAATAAACTGTTGCAGTTACGACAGAAAACACTTCAAGTCAAAATTACCAACGACACACTTGTGTAATGTTTCCAGTCATGTGATTAAACTGAAGCTATATATATATTTACTGAACGACAAACGTTCCTGTGACATTGTATAAGATTTAATGCAAAGTTATGTTTTTTTACCAAATCTGAAACAATTTCGGTTTGCAACAGAAAAAAGACTCCTGTAAGTATTCAAATGGTTTAATTTGCCATACTGACTTCAGAAAATGCGTGATTTCATAAAAAAAAACATGAACATGCCAAAATGTCAATTTACAAATCAATAGCGTGTGTATCCACCTCTGGTTGCGATGCAAACAACACATCTTCGTCTCATGGAATGGACCAGGTGTCGCACAAAGTCTTGTGGGATATCTGTCCATATCTGCTGGAGCATGTTTCGAAGTTCCTCGAGTGTTTGTGGACCACGTGGGTGACGTCGAGGGAACCGATCCATCTCATCCCACATGTGCTCGATTGGTGAGAGATCAGGGGAGCGAGACGGCCAGGGGATGACATTCACGTTGTTTTGTTGAAGAGAATCTGAACAAGTCGGGCAATGTGAGGCCGGGCGTTGACATGTTGAAAGGTAATGCCTGGGCCATTACGAGGCAAAAAAACGGTAAAACAACGGTAAAAACGCGGTAACGCTGTCCATTGAGATTTCCTTCTACCACTATCAAACGGGTCCTCTGTCTTGCTGCAATACCACCCCATACCATAACACTGCCGCCCCCGAACCGATCTTCTTCCATGACACAATGATTGACGTGACGTTCACCTCGACGTCGGTACACTCGAATCCGTCCATCGCTGTGGCTGGGGTGAAAACGAGTCTCGTCAGTGAATAGAACTTGTCCCCTCTGCTGGCCGTCCAGCGTAGACGATGTCTGCACCACAGTAGACGTGCTTGACGGTGGTTTCTTGTCAAAATGGGACGTCTGGCGGGTCTTCTGGCGACAATCCCTGCACATCTGAGGCAACGACGTCCGGTTTGTGAAGATATTCGTCGAAGGCCAGGGATGCTTCTTGTAGTCACTGTTGCTGGCTGGAATCGATTTCGTAGGTGTGTTGTTCGAATCCAGTTGTCTTGTCGATTATTGGTTACGCGTGGCCTGCCACTCCGAGGATGGTCTCTGACTGCATTCGTCTGTTGCCAACGTTGCCATAAACACCAAATGGTGTTTCTGTGGACGTTAAATTGTCTTGCAACATCGCGTTGACTCGATCCTGCTTCAAGCATACCAATGGCTCGCAGACGCTCATTTTCGGACTGGCGTGGCATTTTGTAATGTTGAATAATTGCGTAATTTTGTTGTTTTTCTGAGTGGTTGTTGTCAGCACGATGCTAAACAATGCATATGGAATCCCGTTAACGCACATGTTTTATATCCATTCTTGGGTAGTGAAATGCATGGGGCTTGCATAAAAGTCAACTTTTGCATGGAATGCATGCTTTTCTGTAGCAGTTGCGTTTTTGTGACTTGATGCCATACATGTACTAAAATATTGAAAACCAAACTTTACTTGTTTGAAAAATACACTAAAATATTGGTGTCACAGGACCTTTTGTTGTTGAGTATACCTTGTTTACCTTGACATAAATAATGATGACTCCCTGAATAGAATCCGATCTCGGCGTTTACTTCATTTATTTTATGCACATGTGTGTATTTCCCGCATATTCTCACAATCTTCACGTCAATAACCTGTGCCGATTGTCATTTCTCTCTCGCTTTTGGATGCGATCTTCTGCCATCGCGTTTACCTGCGTTGCCCAGCTACGGGGAACAACTCACTAGACACTCCCCTCTCAAAGTCTAACGCCGTCCAATATACGACGTCATGAAGTTGCGAGCGAATGTTCAAATCCCCAGAAATGACGTTATTATAGAACAATGTTTTATCATGAAATAAACCACGCTTCGTTCTTCGCGTACAATGATTTATCGCGTAGGTATCTTATATTCAAGAAATAAACGACGGGTGGGAGTTGTTTATCGTGCGATAAAACACTGCAGGGGGAATAAACAATGAGGGGCGCAGATGAACAACGACCACGAGTCGTTTATTTCCGGTAAATAATAATGAATCCATGTGTGTGTGTGTGTGTGTGTGTGTGTGTGTTTCGGTGTGTGTGTGTGTGTGTGTGTGTGTGTGTGTGTGTGTGTGTGTGTGTGTGTGTGTGTTTCGGTGTGTGTGTGCGTGCGTGTGCGTGTGACCCACTGATATACTGTGCTGTTTAACATGGAGAACACCCTCAATTTCAATTCAATTCTTTATTTCCCTTAACCTCGATATACTGTTGAAAAAAACAATAATGTCCCCTCGCACAGACATGTTGCTTAGGGTTTAAAGTAATAAATAGGTATATGTTACAAGTTTCAAATGGAGAATACACATAATAACTTGAAAACCTTGGTAAAATATTCGCTGCTCAATAAAACTGACATTTATGCAATTCTCGTTTCAAGCAAATATCACTGTAACCAATACTGTTTAACATCATTTGCCCAATTGCCAGCATTTTCAAATTCAGTTCTCGTATACAAAAACAACCTCTTAGTATTCAATTATCAGCATCCAGTATCAACCAAATGTTACATTAGTATCTCAGGTTTCATGTTAATGCTGTGATCTGATGTAAAGATGATGAAGGTATTCAACAGTCAGGGTAAGAAGTGCTAGTCCTGCACCTGCTGCGACTGCTGCTATGCCTCCGGCAACGTCTTCAAGCGTGACTGATTTCACCAACTTCTCAGAGATACATTCAGATCCGTCGGACCAGCTACTCCTTTCACGAATCCATTCGTCTGTCAATCCTGAATCAACCAGAATCTGCATCCTAGTCAAGAAATAAAATTGTATTAACTACCGACTATTGTATCATATTGCCACAATCAGTCACTCGTCAAATATACTGGCTGCCAAGAGATACTTTACCATTTTAAAAATAAAATTGCAAAAATTTAAAAACACAAATAAAAAAAAAAAAAAAAAAAAAAAAAAATTATTTTTTTTAAAAACACAACAGAACAATGCTCTCCGCAGACATTACACGGACTGCATGCCAGACACTCACATCGAACACACTAAAGAAATGCCACGACTGACACCCGAACATCGGGCGCGGGCCTTCGGTATGATACAGATGGGTGACACCTATGCTCACGTTACTAGAACGTTTGGTTGCTGCCGCGTTGATGCAACGTTACAGACAGACCGGGCAGACATCAGACAAGCCAGGAACAGGCAGACCTAGGAAAAGTACGCCCAATCAAGATCGGTACTTCCGTACTTTGCATCCCCGGTATCGATCCCTGACAGTTACGTCATCAGCGACCATTGCCTTAGGGCATATGATTAGTCGAGAGACCGTGGTCAGCGACCATTGCCTCAGGGCATATGATTAGTCGAGAGACCGTGGTCAGCGACCATTGCCTTAGAGCATATGATTAGTCGAAAGACAGTGGCCAGACGACTCGGGACTCACGGAATTCGGGCTTTCTGACCTTACAGAGGACAGTAATTGGCAGCGTAACATCGTCGTCTGAGATTAAAATGGGCCCGGGACTGGCAGAGGGTCGTCTTTACTGGTAAAAACCGGTCCTGTATCAGGCTGACAACGCCAGACCCAATACAGCCCGAATCATACAGAGCGTTCTTGCAGCCAACAACTTCGTTACCGTGGCCTGCACGCTCTCCAGACATGTCCCCCATAGAAATGTCTGGGGTGTCGTGGATCGTCGTGCTCGACTGCGATCACATCCTCCAGCCAACCCACAAGAACTCATCCAGGCCCTCTAAGAAGAACTGCGACATATCCCACGTAACGTCATCAGACGACTGCCTTTTCCTGTGCGCCGGAGAGTTTCTGGTGTCTCGTAGCATCATTCATCATTCATCATTTCATTATGTTGAAAGCCTGTTTTTTTCCTATTCCATCAGGCAACTGTCATGCCGATATTGGATGCTGTATGACTGTCACTTTAAATGTTGATTTCGTTGAAATTATGATAATTTCAATACATTTTACTTTATGCATCTATCTTTGGTGGGTTTTAAATTAGAATGAATTATAACTATGGTAAAGATTCTTTTGGCCGTCAGTTTATGCGGAGCTGAGAATAAGTGATCAGTTTGTGTGAGTGCACCTGAGCCACACAATATTATAACATATGTGGCCAGGCGACTCAGGACTCACGGAATAAGCTTGTTTGCTTACTATGTTATTGTCTGTACGTATCTCTTTAGAAACTGTAAGAAATGTGTCAAATATTATGTTCAAGAATGTGAGTGAGTGAGTGAGTATGATTTTATGCCGCTTTTAGCAATATTCCAGCAATATCACGGCGGGGGACACCAGAAATGGGCTTCACACATTGTACCCATGTAGGGAAACGAACCCGGGTCTTCGGCGTGACGAGCGAATGCTTTAACCACTAGACTACCCGACCGCCCCTCAAGAATGTTAAGGCCGCTGACCTCTGTGATTTCGGTGCAGGATCCTTAACCGTTATGGTCGCCACATCCACCATATTGGAAACAATGAAACATATGACAGCGGTTTCTTTGTGTGCGTTTTGTTAGTAGAAAAATCAGTTTGCACCATAACACAGTCAACTCAAATAAACCTATAATCATTATTTCACATATTAGTTTTAGATTTGTCACTACTTGTCTTGGTACTGGTTCCTTTTTTCTGATGCCTACTGTTAAAAATCGAACATTATTGCTATTTAATGATATATTTCATGTTGTTATATTTCTACGGTAATAGAGCTATGGATTATTTCAAAAGTCACCAATGAACTGGTTATCGTTACATACACACGTTCAAACTCCGGTTTCAAAGGTGAGGATGTTGGAAGGCCAAACGTCATCTGTTCATATAGGAACTTGTCTCCGAGCAGGGCAAGGTCGCAGTCTTCGGCCATATAGAAGCGCGAAACAAAGGCTGGCATGATGGCTGCATACTTGCCACTTTTAATTTGATTTATATGATAGTTGAAGTCAAGGGAGAAAACTCGTGGATCAGTCATATTTCGTTCAGTTATTCTTTTCCATATCTCCCGCATGTCTTCTCTCTTGGAATTCTTAAAATGAACAGGTTAAAAGGATCATGACAATTCAAAGAAAGATACATTTATGTTATATATTAACAATATCCTCGGTCATCTACAAAATGAACAAAATAACAAATCATGACAGCTGAAGGTTGTCCCCAAATCAGCAACCATTCTATACTATAAGCAAATTAACCAGTTCAATTACCGTTTCTCTGAAACACGTGGGTCAAAAACCAAACCTGACACAATTAATGTACTCAATAGTCCATGACATGATCGGATTAAGGTCCCAGTCCCCCTTTTTAATGTAGCTTCAGTTATTCCCCTGGGATGGAAGGATCATGAGACACCCTTGTTCTTTTTGTCTATTAGCGTGTATGTCATGACAATGCCTCTTCTCACACCCCTTCAGACAGCAACTAACTTTGCGCCCAGTGAGACTCACATTTAGGTAATCTAAAAGTTATTTAAACATGTTAAACCACACCAGAAATGGATAAATATGATGGTCTTCTCCTCAATATATTGTTTTCCAAAATCAACGTTTCCCATTGCAACATTTTATTACAAACAGATTAACATCCGTTTATATCTTACAACAAACAATCATTTTGAGAAGAATTGTTATAATATTTAAACAACACAGCTAATTGTACCGGTGTCATTTGATAGCACAAACTGTACCATTTAGTGTGCAAACATTCTCTGCAAAAAAGATAAGCTAAAGAAAAAAATCTAAAAAATGAATAATTGTCTGTGCTTTCAAAATCTTCTGTCAGGCGAAATATGCCACCCATAGATACTATTTTATTATCGGTTGTCCGCTATTTTGGTGTAGTGATCAGTAAAGAAACGACCATGAACAATTGACATTTTTATGGATAACAACTTCTTTTATTTTTTTAAACGACGTTTCAGAGATACCTCGTGTCCCTTCATCAGGTGAATAATGAATAAACATGAAATCCTGATCACCATATTTCCTGGCAACAAACCAAGATTCTCCATACTAACATTAGTCACAGAAAGAAGAGAAAAGCCATAGAAACAAGCAAGGCATTAAAAGAGACTATGGCATCTACCCAACTACCCAGCATGTACTCCACTGTGCTTTCATATCACCAACCACAAATGACCATCTTGATTGCCTTACTGATAATGTTACCACAGTCAGCTCCCTGTTATTACACCCAGCCAAATCACAACACCTTCAATTGGCTTCTCACCTGTTGATATCATTGGCTTCGTCATTATATTGGCGGTCGGGTAGCCTAGTGTACAATGTGTGTAGCCCATTTCTCCTGTCCCCCGCCGCATATTGCTGGAATATTGCTAAAAGCATCGTAAAACCATATTAACTCATTTATGTTGTCATCTTTGTACATTAGTCCTACCTTGGAACTACCAAAGACTTCCAAAAGACCACTTTTTTTTATATCAACATCATAATAGCGATAAGAAATAAAAGGGTTTATGACAGGGTTTACCTGGACGAATGTTGCAGGATAGCCTTTCACAGGAAAGCCTATAGTGTAGTCCTGTCTCTGAGATAATTCGAGGAGGTTTGTGAATGGCGGCGGTTTGGACTTCTTCGCAGAAAGCAATGCGACAAGTTTTGCGGTGTAGATAGAGGAGATGACAATGAGAAAAATCCACCAGAAACTTGTAAGAATTTTACCAGATGCATTGGAATATGTATGAGTACTGGCTGTAATAGACAATTTTCATTGACATAGTCTTTCATGCACAATACATCGGTTTACCTGAGGAGCTGTTAAATCATTGTCATAATTATTTGTTTCGTTATTGGATTCCATTATTGTGAGAAGATATTAGTTCATAATTTTGTAAACTGCTAATAGAGTGTGTTTCACTATTTCATATTGATCCATAAACACATATAGTCGTAATCACGCAATTTCTTATGGTTACGATTCTATAACTTTCGGTTAATCTTACAAAGTCCAACAATTACATATGAAAAGGTTCAATTCAAATGCTTGTTTGATATATGAGCAACGTTCATTAATGTTTGGGAGTGGCTTCACAGTTCAAATTCAGTAGAAACTGGAACAATAGCATAGATACGTATTCTACAAATAAGCCAGTTATGACAGTACCTTGTTTTAGAATTGATCCCACAATAAACCACAAGGGAGTTGCCTTCGTCTTCCTTGTGCCTCCAGAATGTCTTTGGTGCAGTTCTAAAACTCCATAAAGGAGTAGCACAACTGTTATGCATACTGCTAACATCAGTAATACCCTTGGCTGAAAAGGTTCTAGTAGCATGAACCAACTTTAATCTTCGACATCCCCTTTCCTGTAAAGCACATCGATATATGTTGTTATAAATGGGGGCAACAGGTAGTCCAGTACAGCTGCCCTGTCATCAGACATTGTCAAAGCAACCGCAACCAAATCCACCTCCTGGAAAGATTAACATATAAGTTGGTTGTATTATAAATACCATATACTGTCTGCATGTAGTGACGAATCACAATCAAACTCCTTCGAACCTAGAAAAACATTTTACATGTGTTTTCAGTTAGCAACGACATTCGCAAGACCCATGCAAGTCAGACAAGTCATAGGAGTCCGATTCCCATTGTAGTTGACTCTTAATGACAAACATGATGTGCTGGGGAAATATTCTGACCCGGAATGCACCACCAGGGAGCGACCGAATAAGTATACCTTTATCAAACTTGAGAATGCATGGTGTGGATAGATATGCAACCATACACGGAAAAAGGTCTCCCCACAGGTCGAAATAGGGTGATATCAATGATGTCTACATTATATCATCAGGTTATGCTTTGTTTGTTTGTTTGTTGGTTAACACCACACTCAGTTAGTCGTCTCTTTCAACAAGCATAGTCGGCTTTTACGGCAAGAATGGATTGCGGAAGACCTATTCTACCCCGAAATCTTGTTTCAATCTCTTGTTTCTCTCACAAACTCTCTCACATATGAACTTAACATTACCCTTTCTTGTAACTGTTTCACCATACCAGTCCATGTCCCATTTTTGTTAAAACCCCATTCTTTATCCGGTGGTTCTATGATCTGAAAGCTAAAAAAAATATAGGCTGAAAAATATTCGGAGCACGTTGAATATTATCCTTATAGGGACACCCATTGCTCCTATCATTTATACCACTTTCAGTCGTTTAGCTTCTGGGGTATTCATAGTCTGAGGTAATATTAAATTATTTATACAGATTGCACTATTTTACTACTATTGCAATTCCAGTCTTGTCAAATGCACTGACATAATTCTACTGCTAAGTAAATCAGTCTTGTCAAATGCACTGACATAATTCTACTGCTGAGTAAATCAGTCTTGTCAAATTAATGATGAGTGCATGATTGATTTGCTTGTTTCTGAACTTTCTGCCAGGTAAAAGCGGCAAATCTATTTCCATAATCATTAGAAATAGCTGATAAACCATTGATTGATTCTGTCTACAATAAAGCTAAT
Source organism: Haliotis rufescens (assembly GCF_023055435.1). Taxonomy (NCBI): domain Eukaryota; kingdom Metazoa; phylum Mollusca; class Gastropoda; order Lepetellida; family Haliotidae; genus Haliotis; species Haliotis rufescens. The sequence goes on along the minus strand of NW_025964001.1, from coordinate 30,053,373 downwards.
CCTGTGTTACCTTTTACATGACACTTTTTATGGATATCAACTTCCATATTAAATTATTTACACGTGATGTCAATAGTTTTACACCTGATTTCAAGAAGTTGCTATCCATAAAATTGTCATCTGAACAGTAACACAGGATTACATGACACTTTTTTTATGGATAGCACTTTCAATATTAAATGATTTACAACTGATTTCAAGAGGTTGCAATCCATTAAAAGTTTCATGTAGTCATGTTCTTCCAACTTCTAAATGTCTCTCAAAGACTTCTCTGTTACTGTTATTGAAATATGAGAAATGGATTCTAAACATGACGTACCTGAAATTCAAATGATAAGCCATTGCATCCAGTATATCCATTGAAATGTGATACAAGCTCGTCTTCATTTGGTATTGCGGATTGAGAAAAAACAACAGTCGAGGTAAATATACGTACGTTTACAACGAATATTTGTAAATGTCAAAGGCGATAAAACCAGAGAATATGACGAGAGAGCCAACTGAAACGTCAGGCTGAAAGTTATCATTAGATTAGACCCGTATAATTCACTTTTTAAAAATAAATTAATGTATACATATCTAAGTGACACTAACACATTGCCTGTGTATCCCTTAAGTTTTCAAACCATGGGTGAGTGAATACACCAGGGAATCGCCGTCACAGGACGTCCATATGCATTTACTAATTTACTCACAAAAACTACATATCATTTAAAGAAATGCAGCCTATATGGTTGGTTTGAGCCTACTGTTTTTGATTCATTATGGGAAATCAACTGGGAAATATGACAATGTTCCGAGTCCAGGCTGTTTACGATGATAACAAAGTCAAGATATTCACCCTCTTCATGGTCGAAACCAGGAGTTGTCTGTTGTTGTAGCCGTATTTCACATTTGGGAAGACATCTTTTAAATCAAATGACGTCACTCGGGCCAGTGTACCTGCTGTTCCAGTCCCATGCAAAGTGAAAACATTCACGCTCTCGGTGTCCTGACATAGAAGGTATTTGAGGTTATACTATAACATTCTCAGTTGAGTTAATTCCAAACTGGATTATTTACAGGCATGACATGAATATAAGTGACTGCGATGCAATAAAACATTCACTAACTCACACTTGTTACTTTGAATACTGGGGCTGTGGGGTAGCATAGTGGTTAAAGCGTTCGCTCGTCACGCTGAAGACCGGGGTTCGATTCCCCACATGGGTACAATGTGTGAAGTCAATTTCTGGTGTTCCCCACGGCGATAGTGCTGGATTATTACTCACTCACTCACAACGTTGGATACTAAGCTGGAATATCGCTGTGTGCGGCATTATATGCTGACAGCGTTAATTCGACTACATCGACACTAGTAATACACCCGATTATGATAAAAAATGAAATGAAAATGACTACAATGAATGTATGCTTCAGAATATATGAGCTAACGCTAAGAGCATATTTGATATTTTCACCATTGCCATCCGTCTTATTCTGTCATTTCCTGATCAAACAAGTACTGTCTTGTGTGGCGTCAATGTACTTACCTCGTCAAAATGTAAAGGTATTGTTATAAATAGGACATTTTCCAAATCCAGAGCTAAATGCTTGATATCCTGCAATATCCGTGAACTCCTGTCGATAAGGACTATCCACTTGGAGAGGTGTCTGAAGTCACTTGTTCTGTTAGAAACGCTGTCATAGTCATTTGCCTGAAGAGTAAGTGACGGTCATACAATTTTAATATTGTCAATACAAGTGTTCTGAACTGAGTGTTTGAACAATAAATCCTGATAGCTGAGACATTATGAAGTAGACGAATGTGTTTTACATAAATCTAACCAAAATGGGCAAGCTTGATGATGAATGGGGGTGACATTAATATTTTCTATTTTAAGTGCTATCTTAGCACACATGAACAGGATAAGGAAGCAGTACGATATATTTCAAATACTCACCATTTCCAGGATAGATTGACTGTTTAAAGAGACGCACATCAGTACAATGTTGATAAATGGAAACATGACGCGGTGTGTTGTTCTCAGGATTTCTCCCACATTTTTAATGTCAATATTGAAATCAAGAATTTTAGTGGAAGGTGTCTTCTGTGTTATATCTTCATGCAAGGATGATACCATAGGTTCTGTAAGTATAATTCGGCGGGGTTGTAGAGTTTGTGGTTTACAACATCACCGATGGTTATACAAACCAATTGTTGCAGAACTCGCATTGCAAATCAGATCGATCAAAAGCATTTATCCAATGTTTAAAGGTGGAAGAAACTTAGAAACATAAGAAACAAATAATATTCAAATGACTGACTTTACTTAAGACGTGGTTTAGTTCAATAGTATAACTACAAATGAGTAAAATACGTCTTTGTTTGAACTTTAAGTGACCATCTAACTATGCATAACTTCAGAAGATTATGACGCCGAAATGATACCTACAGAACGTACCGACACCACAATTATATTGACACAACGTAATGATGCCCCATGGATAGCTTTAGAAACATCAAGATGCCAGAATGATATCTACGAATGCTACCTGACGCTGTGTCATGCAGGATGCCGACTGACGTCCAGTTGAAGGATCTAGCTAACTCAGCGATGAATGTGGTGCGCCTTGAGAGTGCAAGTGGAAACGTTTTGGCAAATGCATCAAGATCAAGGATTCTTCCTTCTACATTAACGAAACAAAATTGGAAATGGCTTTATTGTTGTTCTTGAACTGACAATTCCAACTGTGTTCTTCACAATATCACACTCTTACTTCTTTTTAATATTTTGGTCATTAAAACTCACTAACTATACTAGTTGACAGTGACAGTGATCTCCTGAAACCTACTGAACCATCTTAAATGTCTTATTTTAGCAAAATGAAGGAACGTAATAATAGAACTTTTGTCTTTAGAGCAGCAGCATTAACTCAAAGATCTTAAGCTGAAAATATTGCTGCCAGCTGATCAGGCAAACATCAGTCACAGCTGGAAGTCCTTGTATAATTAGATATCGCCATTTTCGATACCATGTGCAGTACATAGAGATCATTAGTCGATTGTTTCCGCATCTCAAATATTAGGAATACAAATGCATATACAATACATTTTATATATGATATTTACGATGCGGAAACACACGAGGTTAATCATCTCCTTATCATATTATAAACTTAAATTGCCAATGCAAGAGAATAACCAGTCTAGATTATCCACCGAAACAGACTAAAATTTGGTCCAAAGGGCAAAATAGCAGTGAAATTAATATGAATGGACCACTGAAAATCAGTGATGAAACCAAGTGTTCACGAAGCAAATGTTTAAAATGTATGTCAACGCAATGAAGTAACTTTGGAAATCACGTATGAATACAGTATTCGAGTGAACAGCCCCATTTATCACATGGTGATAACAAGTTGCAGCCACGTGTGTTCACAGAAGCACCCACACATTGGGGAACACCTATCTAAGCTTATTGGGGACGTTAGCCAATAATTTCTTGGTAAGCAGACATTGCATCGTGATACCAAGCTTGTCGGATTGGATTATCGCATCGACAACACACACTATATGATAAATTCATATTCCGATAGGACACCGCGTATAAAATCTGTGTTGCACAGACATGTGATGTGATCTTTAGATAGTCCGATTAAAGTAAGCGAGAGAAGTCGTGAAGTTCTGCTTCGCATGACAAATTGAATATTTTCGGGGGCAGTGGTCTAACATCATTTTAACTATCAGTTGTGCTCCATCTATTATCTGGCTTATTGTGATGATAGGAAACACATGTTTAAGGTCGAATGTGCTGTTCACCTTGACTATCATGTCAAAGGCAAATGATATTTGGGAATACCCGCATAACTTAGCTTTTGTTAAATATTCACGCCAGATAGAACACAATCATACATTTTCGGGCCAACTTGGACCGCCTCCGTGGTTTCGTGGAAGAGCGTACGCGTGAAGAGCGGAACGTCCGGGGCTCGATCGCAGGTCGCGTCATACAAAAAGACGTTAAAAGAAGGCACTTGTTGTTACCCTGTCTGGCACTCGGCATTAAGGGGCTAAAACTAGGACTGGTCGGTTCGGTCTCTGTATACTGTGTCTGAGTGGGGTACTCATGTTAAACTGCGGGATGGTATCTCAGTGAGCTAGCACTATAAAATCGGCATCAGTCCGGACTACTCGCACGCACGCACGCACGCACGCACGCACGCACGCACGCACACGTCGCGCTATAAGTGCAACAATCTTGGACGCGACGTTAAACCCCATTTCACCTCATCTCACCTCGGGCCAACTAATGACTGCCTTTTATATCCGATCAAGACTGATGCTACTTGGGTGGGAAGTGCACTACCATTATAAATCATGGTCAAGAGCACACTCGTGTAATTTGATTATACATGTTTATCTTGTAATGGACAGCATAATTGATGCGATAACTAATCCAATAAATTTGGTATCACAATCTGATAAATATGCAAATGAGGTCATCAAGCAGGAACTACTTTTAAGCCCAATACAGCGATACAAAATCTGCTCAATCTCTACATCATTGACAAATGATAGGTTTAGATAGGGTTTCCCTATGTGTGGGTGTTTTTTGTAGAAAACAATTGCTGCAAATAATTTGTGACTACATGTATATGATAAATGTTCACGCAAACATTCACGCGGTTTCTAAAGTTACTTCTTTGAGTGCAAATACTTCTTAAACATTTTTAAAATAACACCCTTGTCTTTTCCGCATGGTAAATATCATATGTTAGAGACAAAAGCTACATTATGCGTGCCTCTGATAATCCAAATTTTGTATCGTTTGAAATATACTCAAGAAACATGAAATCTTAAACGTCTTACACGTCAATTACATTTCGAATGGCATGATATGACGACGAAATTGATACACACATGTGTTTCCGTATCGTAAATTTCATATATTAGGAATAAGATTTATATTATGCGAGCCTTCGTCGAGGGTAGTGATCGCGATCGGTTATACCTGTCGCGTGCCTAAGATTGGTTGGTTGGTTTGTGGTTTAACGCCGTACTCAGCAATATTCCAGCTATATGACGGCGGTCTGTAAATAATCGAGTGACTGACATCATGAACATCGTTCCACACAATTGCAATACGATGATATGCATCAACCAAGTCAGCAAGCCTGACCACCCGATCCCTTTAGTCGCCTCTTACGACAAGCATAGTCGCCTGTTACAGAAATCATGGGTTGCTGAAGATCTATTCTACCCCGGATCTTCACGGGTAGCGTGACTGAAGGTCGCATTATCCATATTCCATGAACGAACATAACCGATTTAAAAAAAAAAAAAACCACTTCAAAGTGAACACATGTAAAGACAATTGCCGTGATAGACATAGTAAAATAAGAAATGTACCTATAATATGTAAAATACACATTACCTCATTTCACGTAGATAATTGGTAGACAGCGCTCAACATGCAATAACATTATTAAATATTAACTATTTTGGTTGTAATGAACAATTTTTTATATTATCAAACTGTGAGCAAAGAAATTAAGATGTTTTCTGAACGTACCTGTTGTGCAGATGCTGTTCAAGACAATGAGTGATATGAGCACTGAATGACCAATGTTCGACAATGAGTGATTCAGAACTTTGGCTTCCATGTTGTTTGACAGAGTGTAAAATCACCTAATGAAGTAGGAACGGAGGTTCAGTTCTCTTATTGATCGAAACTGAATTCAGTTTAGCATGGAACATCCGTAATGTTTAAACATATGAAAGGGCTATTTGCAGGTGCGCTACTTGCCCGTTGTACAATCATGTTGATCGGTTTTACATTGATCAAACGTGTGTAAACTAAAATAATTAGGACATCAATACCAACACCATGATGACCAAATAAGACATCAAAGTGTGTTCTGTCAATTTATCGACACCTCCGATCTAATTATGGTTCTGAATTCGGTCAAGGATATGTTCCCATACTAAACAGGATATTCGTGAAACTTATTGACTTATTGCAAATAACGCGTTCTTTTCAATACGAAGTGTCCGTAAAAGTGCAAAATTTAAATACCATATAACATAACGGAGTGCATAAGTTTATAAGTTTACCGGATAGTAGGCAGGTATAGTTTAACCCAGTGGTTCATAGACTGGCAGTAACAGTGGCACAATGGAATGGCCATAGCCAACTAAATAGGTATGGACAAGGTCATATGATTCAAACAGGTTTCCGAAAAATATATATAGAGGATATTATATGAGGTTATTACTATGTTTACTACACGAGTGTCTTAATTCAGGTATTTCCCGAGCGAGAGTGTCGTAAACATAGTATGACTTAAACACGAATATATTGTTCTATATATCACCGAAGAAGATGTCTTCATACAGAGACTCATTTTAGTGTCTACCTATCAGGACAGCAAGACCCAACAGCAGCGGAACCACAATTTGTCAACAGCTGTGACGTAGTTTTTAGTGTGACGTCATACCGATCTCACGCCACAATAAGATTCAAATGACGTCAACAATGCCGTCCGGATGACGGAAACAATACACTGTTGTTTCGTTACCTGATATGACCCAAGGGCACATTTTATGAAACCCCGATATGTTTACCCTCGTAGGTAATGAAGCCAGATATGAATTGATTTCGTGAATCTTCCAAAGGTAGATATGTCACATATATAGAATATAATACGTAAGGTTGAAACTCCAATTGAATTATCGTGAGAAATATCTTTAAGAAACATGTAATTCAATTTGCAGACGTGACACGTTATACCTTGTATGCCCTCTGAACTTAGTATAATTATTTAGAAAAAGTTGGTGATGACGAGAACAAATGGATAGTACACGGCTTTCGTCTAGTTCAACTTGCAGAAATGACAAATAGATACCCAAATCAGGTTTGATGGCATGACAAGATGAACCCGATGCGGTTAATATTCATATTGAGATGAAAGTGCTTTCGCATGACCTAGACTATATCTACTATCAAACCCATGTCTGGATGCAAATATAAGCTACAAAACCCCTTCCATACTGGGATTGTACAAGCTCTGCCCCTAAAACATTTTCCTGGTCACCAGTTAACAGTTTATTCAGATACTAATGAAAATCGTGCAATATATAATGTGTTTCATGCTCATTTGAACATACCACGATTTAATATAATATCGAAATTATATATGTTTGCTTTGAAACTTATGTTCTTATGGAAGCGATTGCGGAGTCACTTTTATTCTATAGTTTCATTTCCAGGAAGTATGTTCCCCTTTAAAATAGTAATATAATACGGAAGGCAGGTACATTCATCGGCAGTGTACTTAGCTGTTTTCCTCAATCTCATTAAAATCAGGTCTTAGTTCTCGCTACCGCTAAACAAAGATCTGAGGACATCCTATTATGGGCCAGACCGACCTTGCGCGAACTTTGACCGACCAATGGAATGACCAATCAGAAGGCAGCTTTCTCGTGCTTTACGGCACTAATTTCAAATTGGCGACTACGCTTCGAAACATATTTTGACAAATTCTCGATTACAAATTTGAAACCTGAACAAATGACAATTCTGGAATGGCTTATAGATAGTCTAGATTGTATGGATTCAGTCGTTAAAAACCCGTAACTATCGTTCGGAGTTAAAGTTGTCGAGGTTGCATGATTAGAAATCACATTCTGACCGTCACTTTCATAATCTGGTAAGCTATGCGCTGATTGGTCGGATGAAAGGTCGTTCTGACGTGACCCCTAATGGATGTCCTCAGATCTTTGCTTCGCGTTGGCGAGAACTAAGATCTGATTTTAATGAGATTGGCTTTGTTGGATACTGTTATTGATTCCTAGAACCTGTAATTGATTCATTAGGGTTGGTTGTTGGTTATTACCTAGGATCGGGGTCCGAGGACAGTGAGTACATGTTCTCTTTGTACGGGATTACTTACCCTAAGAAGACCGATAATCATGATTTCAATTATTGTCTAGTCCAGACTTGACTATTTACAGACCACCGTCATACAGCAGGAATATTGCTGAATACGGCTATACGTAACAAACAAACAAAACATAGAAATAACCACCATAAATCGTTGTTTCTTCAGATACATAGTCTTTATTTCCTCCATAATATGAAAATTACAACATATATAATATGTACAGTTATTACAACACAATATCACTATATTTACTAGGCATTCTATTTCACCTTGACATTGGTTTGAAGAGGCTGTTAGCCTTCTCGCACATCCAAATGCACTTGTGCTTCCATTGTATGTCAACTGCGATCGTTTTGCATATGTTTCAATGACATGTAGTTATTTCTGCAGTTTCCATGGAACTGCTGCTCAATAAAGTTGTCATCTGCAGGGACATGGAAAATCAAATCCATAAAAAGAATCGTTCTGTTGATTCAGTAATTCACTGATGTAGAGAGTAAACAGTCAAACAGGTATTAATCATGTGACATGTGCAATATAGTGTTCTTTTACTGAGGTACATTTCAATACAAAGGCAGTTTTGTCTTATTGGTTCTCCTGCGAAACGTTGGTCCACAGTATCCCATATTTGTCATAATAAAAGTCGACAACATGTATCATGACAAGAGGCGACGGGGATATCCGTTTATACTATTTACTGTTTAAAGTATTTTAGAGTTACAGGCATGAGTGCTACAACTCCGATATTGTCACCAACTCCGTCATCAACTCCCTCAATCAGTCGCTTGTAAGTCTGTGCCGATACAATTACTCCATCCGGAAAGGCAACGACATTACGCTAGCGTTCATTGATATTCTTTGATCTGATGAGGCGATAATAGAAACACTCTAAAAGTAGTGTAAGAAATGCCAGTGCCACACTTGCAGCCACGCCACTGCCAACTTCCTCCAGAGTTAATGACTTCGTCGGCTGCACGGAACCACATCCAGATCCGTCGATCACCCCTCTGCTTTCACGTATCCATCTTTGTGTCAGTCCGGAAGCGACCATCATCTGCATCCTAGTCAGAACGTAAAAGCAAAAAAAATTCCATGTTTGAATCCAATACAACATTTACCATAACAAATAAAACAGCCTTTTACAGAACAGACTAATGACATTATTTCGTTGAATAGATCATTGTAATGCCATCATGGTCCGAATTCACACTGTCAGTGACTGGAATTCCTGGTCTTGATAAAGCTGGAAAACTGCCGCATTTGCTGACGTATTTAAAGTCTTTGTTGGGTACAGAGCACGTGCAAAAATGTAACCGAGTTATGTAATTATGCACTTAGTGTACTTAGTGATGCATGCTGTATACAAAATTAAAATTAAAATATCAAATTGGTAACATTGATTACATGCCCCACTATCGACAGTGCCAATTGGTGTTTTTAAGTGAAGTCAATAACGAGATGTACCTCTCCAAGAGCTCCTACAACGCTCCAGATGAATAATAGCCAACACAATTAAAATAGTTTGTTCTCTGTCGGATTTTGAGATTTGCGGTACTGATTTGGCAGTTAACCCAAACAACATGTCAAGTTTTAGTTGAATCAGTCAATCATCATAGCGCGACGAGTGAACTCTTTAACAACTAGGCTACCCCACCGCCCCAAATAGCTGAAGACACATACACAGGTTCAAACTCAGGCTTTAGAGGTGAGGCTTTAGGAAGTCCGAAGGCCATCTGGTCAAACAACAACTTCTCTCCAAGCGTGGTCAGTTTACAATCATTGGCTTTATAGATGTCAGAATGAAAGTCAAACAAGATGACTGCGTATTTTCCCTTTTTAACTTCCCTTAAATGGTAGGGATAATCAACGAGGAAAACTCGTGGATCAGTCCTGTTTAGGTCAGTAACTCTTTTCCATACTTGAGGCATGCCATTCATCTTGGAATTCTGAAATTAACAAGCATTTACTGTAAATCTTCACCTGAAGAAAGATTATTTTGCTGGATCACAATGGGGACACATTATATTGAATTTCATGTAAAATTACAGTCACCCCTTGTCATAAACGTGAGGACTAATGTTGTTTTCAACTGCATTTCATTTATATCACAGTGTGTCAGGACATTGACATTTCTGAGCTTTGAAGACATAGACGAGCATAAGAGGTTGATGAAGTAATACTATTGTTTGTCATTCAAATGAATGTGTAAAAATACCTTTGTCATTACTAAGAATTTCCATATGTGAACAATTCAGTTTAATCACAGCTGTGCCCAGCAGTTTGTGTTGATGTATGAGATTCATGAAAAATGCCCTACTGATGACACAGAGAAGTTAATGCTGGGACACGTTGTTACCTGCTTCTATCAAGTAACCCTCACAAACCCGCAAAACTGTGTCTCCAAACATGTTTCTGATTGGAAACAGGTCTGTATCCATATCATTCCCTCACACTAATTAGTCTAAATACTTAATCCTACAACGGTGGAAATGTAAACTAATTAGTCTAAATACTTAATCCTACAACGGTGGAAATGTAAACTAATTAGTCTAAATACTTAATCCTACAACGATGGGAATGTGTGTCGAGGATTGGTTGGTTATAGAACGGTGTTACATGGGAGATTTGCTTGATAAGGCCATGATATTAAGGACAAGATTACAAGGAACTTTCTTTTTCTTTTCCCTCTTACCAGACTCGCAAATAAACAAGTTGGCATAGTTTAGGCAAGGCCAAATAACTCTTCCGCTGAATTCCGAAGCATTAAAAGAGCAAATATCAAAACCAGATTTGAACTTGACAAAACTAAAATTTTATAGACAATACAGCATGTTATTTATGTACGATAACGAGATTATTTTATATAAGTACCCATGGACTAAATCTTATCGTTCCTTTGAAATACGTGGTATTTGGCAATGCGACAAGGTTATTGTTTGGAATAGATAATGGGTCTTGTTATCGATCACAACAACTTCATTTTAGTTGAATACTTTGTACATTCTGGATCGCAGGTAGTTCAGTCGTCATGAAAGCATATACGGTGATCCACTGTTATGATGACGTCATGGATGGCCTATTAACCACGATTTTCTGTACAGTGTTGCGTCCCTTGGGCAAAATCGTATGATCTTGGGTTTGAATCATAGATGAACAACGATCGTGATTCTTGCTTTGTCAGCACCATAGCTATGCTTATGTGGTAAGTGGTAAGTAATACACGACCGTCACTCTGGGTATAACTTAAATATTGTTCAAAACAGCGTTAGACCTAACAATTCATGACGTCAAAAACTATTGCGATACGAAGTTGGTCTCATGACTAAGAACTATGTGGTTAGATACGTGCTATCAGATGTAAAGGTGATACTTCTTCTTCACTTTATTCAGTACGTGTAGGCCACGGGCCTTTTTGTACAGACGAAATACAATTAAGGTGCAAACAGTATCAGATATAATACACAATTTTTTGTTTTTTAACAAAAGCAGTTTTAACATAACATTATACATGTTGGAGTATTTGTGTTCTTACAGCATTGGAATAAAACAAGTACTTTGCTGTATTCATATTGATAATAGGGTCTTGCGATGACAGTAGTGTATTAAACTTCAGAATATTTAGAAAGATGTAAAATGTAGATTTTATGTAGCTTTGCCTAAGATGGCTATAAGGTGGACAAATTAACAAAAAGTGATATTCATTTTCGATATGGTTTAAGTTACAAACTTTACATTTTCTAAATTCACGAGGAATATTATAATGTAGTCCACGTTCAATTTCTAAATTGTGAGAACTAAGCCGAAAACGAGTCAATGTGGTTCTGAATATATTTAAAGGTAAATTTGATATTGAGGATCATTCAAGCGAGAAATCTTTGAAATTCCTTGGCTTTTAATATTCAAAAGCACCTGCAAATCTGAAACATAAAAATGTGTACCTCCTCAATACAATCTGTTCACTCATAGGAAACATACCATATAGTATATAATTTCGGTCGAATAGATATGCATATTAATAAGAATACACCTTAGCTTTAGACTTAGACTTAGCTTCAGGAAGTGTATGTGCATTTTCCTTTATAAGAAAGGATTTAGTATAATTTCAAATCACCGTAACTGAAACATTCACTGAACAAATTATTTTTTCTGTTATGGTTATGTCAATGTAATGAAATATCTAAACATATCCGAATATAGACTGAATTTTAGAAGCGGTAATCAATACGCTAAATAATGGCACAGTTTGTCAAAACCACTCTTGTATTCCCATTACCAAATAATGCCAACACACGGCTGGTTGTCTACCTTGAAATATTCTCGAATGTGGCCTTCTGGAACAAAGCCCATACCGTAGTCCAGACTTTCAGAGAGCTCTAGTAAGTTTGAGAATGGTGGTTCTTTGGACATCTTCACAGAAAGGAAGGCAACGAGTTTTGCAGTGTAGACAGATGTGATTACAATGACAAACATCCACCAGAAACTTAAAAGCACTTTGCTAGATCCACAGGTGAATTTGTGAATACTGCCGCCTGTATTTAAATGAAAAAGAAGAAGAAAAAACAACGTGTGGGGTAATTTCGGATGAAATCAAAGCAGTGTCATTGTTAAACCAAAAATATTTTATCCCTTATACAATGAGTTCCATTCAATTTCATTAGAAGTTCGATGAATCATATGTAACTAAAATATATGGTTCATTTACAATTCATAACTATAGCAAAGAAAAAAAAAGGAAATTAGAGCTCTAAATGCTCAAGATTAACATCTTGAATGATATCGCCCGAAGAAGTAAAATCAAGAAGAGTCTTTTGCAAAATCTGATTGAAAAGATGTTTTATATAATGCCCATATACATAAACTGTTATCATTCAAACACTGCATTATTTGTTGTTTGTTGTTTAACGCCGCACTCAGCAATATTTGTAGCTATATGACGGCGGCCTGTAAATAATCGAGTCTGGACCAGGCAATCCAGTAATTGACATCATCAGCACACAATTTGGATACGACGACATGTATCAACCAAGTCAGCGAACCTGACGACCCGATCCCGTTAGTCGCCTCTTACGGCAGGCATAGTCCTTTATACAGGAAACATGGGTTGGTGAAGACCTATTCTACCCCGGATCTTCACGGGTCATTATTGAACATTTTGACCACTATGTTGCATCACCAGTAAATAAAGTGAGAGATTATTTTTATAAAATATAGTACCTTGTCTTAGAGATGATCCCAGAATGAAACAAAATATATCCAGAAAGATTGCTGCTTTCCTTTGGGTTTTCTGTTTTTCCATGTAATGTCTTTCGTGGAGTTCGATAACTCCAAAAAGTAGAAGAGCAGCTATTACAGCTACCAGGAACATCAAAAATACCGTTGGTTTAAAAGGCTGAAGTAGCAAAAGCCACATGCTATCGTCGAGATCCTCTTTCCTGTACAGCACATCTATAGAGGAGGTAATAAATGCGGGCAGTAGGTATTCCATCACAGTTGCTCTTGATTTAGATATTGACAAATACATCGCAGCCATATCCACATCCTGGCAAAAGAAAAAGTATTCCTTCATTCATGCGACATTGGTTAAAGTTAGGGAACCAATACGAATATTTATTACATGCTGAACACATGAGCAAACATGCAACAACCTAAACCTGTTTTGGACTATAATTGTGAGGTTAGGGGGTTAGGATGTACCCTGAGTGCATACCGGACATCATTAAATAAAGTAACTGTAATATTTGCTGAGTGTTGCAAAAAACAACACCCACTCTCATGGTCATTGAGATATTTTGGCAAAGCAACGTACGCTGTTACTAGATCCAACACTGGAAGAAAATTAATTCTTTCTAAACTTCGAAACGTTTGAAACGGCTGTAATTTTAGAACATTTCAAATCTTGGAAATCACATGGTATTGTAGCTTCAAACCGTTCAGTAAATTTATGCACACGTATAACGTTCGCAAACTATGCATATGATATTGTTGATAAGTATTACGTAAGAATAATCCTCATAAGACTTGTATAATGATATCTAGTATGTATGTTCTAACGTTTTGAAATTTTAAAAAAGTCTACTTTCAATTTATGAACTAAATAAACGTTCACGTTTCCTAAAGTTAATATAAAAAAACATCAAGGCCAGAGAAACAGATTTCATTTGGGAGTAAACGCAAAATAGTGTGGAAAATCATATGAACGACTCACTGAAATTGACAAGGGTAAATGAGTAAGCATGCCCTGCTCTACCGGTAGCACCCGCCTTTCACACAATTTGCCTAAAACGTAAGTGTTTCTAAGAAACTTTCGCAGATGGAAAACTACAAGACATTTGAAATTGATAAACATTGGGGTAAATCAAATACATATCGATGGCCCTTGCATACTCAACTCCAAATCAAACGCGAAGATGTTAGATGGGGGATATCATTCATCTTAAGTGACATAGAATCATTCAATGAATGACATTTTTTTATTTAACAAAATTCCATTTTATTTCACATGATAATATTTACCCAAACACAACTTGCAATAATTGCAGAAACCTTTGTTGAAAATGAAAGTGGAACACACTTTATCACCAGAAGGTTTGAGAACGTTTCACTTGACTCATTGGACCCCTTTTCAACTCATCTTAAAAAAGAGCTTTGGTTTTGTACTTTAATCCTAATTTTGACACGAAAACACCATGAGCCGTCAGACACCTTGGTATCATCATTACGAAACAAACAGGCTTCAGGAATGTCATTCCGTATAATCTACATCATACTAATTTAACAAAGTTAGTCAGAAAATTAATTATGACACCAACTACTGCTGTTTTCAGACCACATCAAACATGAAGAAAAATAAAAAACGTTTCTACTTAATGTTCCTGGAAGATCTAATATGTTGTCTGTATTACCTTGCAGGATTATTTTATTCTATCTTTTTCAACATACATAAATCATCATACGTACCCTGTCTTTTAACTGTTTTACCATGCCATTCCATGTTCCGTTGACTGTAACACCCCATTGTTTATCTGCTGGTTCAATGAACTGAAAGCTAAAAATGTATCCCTAATATCACATATCTCAGATTAAAACATGTTATGTTGTTTTAATTAAGCTATCAAGACCCGTGTGGATTCCGGTTTAGGATCGATGCTGTGCAACCTATGCTGGTCGTAAGAGGCACGAGTATTTACAGGCTACCGTCATATGGCTTGAATAGTGCTCAGTGAGGCGCTAAACAACGACTTAAACTGTTATTTGATAGGCATTTCTTAGAAGTTGACGGATGAAAATGTAGACACGTATTGTGGATAACAACTTCTTTAAAATAGTATAGCGACGTTTCGGTATGGACCCTTATGCCGTTGTGAAGGTGAGTTGAAATTGGGTTCAACGTCGCGTACAAGATTATTGCACTTACATAGCGACATGCATGCAGGTGTGTGTGTGTGTGTGTGTGTGTGTGTGTGTGTGTGTGTGTGTGTGTGTGTGTGTGTGTGTGTATGTGTGTTTGTCCTAGTCCGGACTAATACCGATTTCATAGCCCACTGATATTCCATCCGCAGTTTAACATGAATACCCCACTCAGACAAAGTATACAGTCCTTGTTTTAGCCCCTTAATGATGAGCGCCAGGCAGGATAACAACAAGTACTATCTTTTAACGTCTTTTGTATTACGCGGACGGGGATCGAGCCTCAGACCTTCCCATCCCAAGGCGGACGCTCTACCACGGTCCGTTGTCTAGACTGAATTCGAAGGGTATAAGGATCCATACCGAAACGTCGCTATGATAATATATTGAAGAAGTTGTTATCCATAAAATGTGTCTACTTTGGAAACTTACCCAATAATCTGGTCACTATACGGCTGACATACAGAACACATTAATGAACTCTCAAGCAAGTACACGTCTACTGTATGCATCTTAAAATATTTTTTAGTAATGGTATTCTTACCAATAATCGTAGTAGAGCAACATTAATGACAACAAACAACTCACCTTGACGGAATGTAACACATTAAAACTACAGAAGCCTTTTTAAAACAATACATTTTATGATGACGCATTGTAAAGGGCAACACGCACCTGAAGTTCAAACGTTGAGCCATGGCATGAAGTAACTTCATTGACACATCGTACATGCTTGTATTCTTTGAGTGTTGCATTGATATGAAAAACAATAACAATTCATGCAAAAGTTAAAATGCAGGTACTGGTTATTGTAACATGTTATCATTTATGAGGAGAAATATACGAAGATATTACATGATAAAATACAAGTGGTCATTTCCACTTCCAAAACAAAATGGATACATATTATGTATTACAGCACCGAATACAACAGCGTATGTCTAGAGTAATGTAAACTGACCGAATAAGTTATGGATCATGATTATTTTTAGGAATATATGTTAGTTAATATTCTGAAGGCAAGGATTGTTAGTCTGTTGATAATGTTACAATAACTGAACTCAGTGTGTATTTCGTAACAGTAAGGTATTCAGAATATTTCCGATTTTTATCCGGCTAATACCTGGCAGGGTAAGAACACGGAAACCCAAAAGTACATCAACATTTCCCTGCTCATCATCTAGGTCTTGCCAAAACATTAAAACATTTACATTGGTGATGGGTGTTTGTTTGTTTGTTTGTTTGATGTTTAACGCCCCACTCAGCAATATTCCAGCTATATGACGGCCGTCTGTAAATAATCGAGTCTGGACCAGACAATCGCGTGATTGATGTCATGAACATCGATCCACGCATATGGGTTACGATGACATGAATAAACCAAGTCAGCGAGCCTGACCACCCGATCCTGTGAACAGAACATTACAGCTCAAAGCTACCTTAATTTCGGTTTTGACAAGATTCATCTAAAGTATTAGAGGATTATAAATATATGAAGATTGATTATGTTCAATAAAAATCGGGAAGGATTTCACACTCCTACAACGTCACAATATTCAAAGGTAAACATTCAACAATTCTAAACACAAGGATGTTCACCTTCTTCAATGCTGCAACCAGGAGTGTTCGGTTGTTATAGCCGTACTTCATGTTTGGGAAGATATCTGTCATCGCAAATGAAGTAATTTGTTCAAATCTTCTTGCCATTCCTGTTCCTTGCAAGGTGAAAACCGACATGTCTTCTGTCTCCTGGTGGAATAAATGTTATCATGGTCGTTATTCCCAAGGTCTACAGGGGTAAACATAAAACGTCAACAATAACCAATTTCGAAACAGATTCAATTGGGCGTAAAAGGCGAAATTATGAATCCCTATCAAACTATTTTCAACAACTGTAGATCTTTTTTATTATCCTTGACAATATGGGCATCAGTCGCAATATTTGTCTTTTCATCCAAAGGCCTTACACAATAGGTCGTGATCACTTATAAAAGTCTTAGTCCCTTCTGTTAAAGCTAGGGGTTTCGAGGTTCAAGATTATTACAAGTAACCCAGCGATCGGCAGTGTTATATTGATGCTAGCAGCCCTGAATAATTGAACAAACAGGCAAATGGGATAGCGAGGCTCTGTGTGTGTGTGTGTGTGTGTGTGTGTGTGTGTGTGTGTGTGTGTGTGTTTTGGGGTATCTTGGAGAACCAGATAATCACCAAAACATATATTTACGGCAACTAAATCAGTTTAAGTACATTACCACTGCCCTAATTCTTATAACAAACAAACAAAACAAACAACGCCAGGGGTTTCTAGTTTCAAGATTATTACAAGAAACTCGTCATTGTAAGTATATGTCAATATGCAAGCCGCTGTGGGCATTTGAAATTAACTTGTTTCTAAATGCCCCTGGCGACCAATGATGTGAGAAAAGCGATATACAAAAGCTGTTTGTTTTGTTTGTTTGCTTGTTGTTTAACGCCGCACTCAGCAATATTCCAGCTATATGACGGCGGTCTGTAAAAAAATCGAGTCTGGACCAGACAATCCAGTGAATGACATCATGAGCATCCATCCACGCAATTGGGATCGATGACCTGTATCAACCAAGTCAGCGAGCCTGACCACCCGATCCCGTTAGTCGCCTTTTACGGCAAGTATACAAAAGCAAACACATTGTACAAATGCATCTTTTATCAATCCAATGTACTTGCCTTTATCAACTGCGGTGATACAACAAGGACATTTTCTAACTCCAGAGCCTTTATTGCGATGTTTTGCAGTGAACTTATCTCGGCATGGACTATCCACTTTGAGAGGTGTCTGTAGTCACTTGTTCTGTTTGACGTGCGGTCATAAGCATTTGCCTGAAGAGAAAGATGGCATTATGTTATTAATGTTGTTCTTCAGCTCGTTAATTGTACTTGAGGTTAATTGTTGACGTAAATAGTAGACCATTAAGTAAAGCCACAGACTTCTGTGTTTCGTTTAGCCCGATCGTCTGTGCGTTGAACTTGGGGAACAATCCTGAAAGATTGCTCTTACTGAAACGAACTAGAAGGACTACTGTGGTATAAAAAAAGGAAAGTAGTACATATATAGATGTCTTCTAAAAACAATAGTAGCCTATAACTTATTTGTTTTGAAGTTTGCGCTACCTTCAAACTTAGTGTTTGAACCTGAGAGTAACAGACACAAACGTTGCTTTAACTGAAACAAACGTTGCTTTAACTGAAACAAATTAAGGAAATATTGTGTACGAGAAAGAAAGTTCTAGAAAGAGTAGATAATACAGGAGTGTGTGAGTTGGGTTTACAGCCGCTTTTTAACAGTTTTCCAGTAATATCACTGCATGTCAGCTTAGTGTGGTAGGAAAGCCGAAGTGATACAGGTCTCCGACGTTTACCACTTAGGTGAAACCAAAGAGCACGGGTATGGTGCGGACAAACCCAGAAACATAGTCGAGGCGTACCGGGATTGGAGCCCACAATCACAGGCGTGCCTAAGGTACGCAACTCTGCACAGCGAATTGCGGCGCCTCCGACGACTGAGCCAGCTGATCCCCCTTATATCATAGGATAAAAACTTACCATTTGAAGGACGAAATTGGATCTCCGTGGACTGCACAGCAATACGACGTTGACAGAGGGAAACATGAGCGAGTGAACTGTTTTAAGGAGTTTGTTCATATCTGTAATGTCAATATTGAACAACACTGCTTGACAGGAAGGTGCCTCGGACGCCATCACACTGTGCAGGGAGGATGCTGTAGGTTCTGAAAGTAAATGATGGTGGGCATTTCAGATTTATGTTCATCACTTATTACGATACCACACTTGAACATTCTGTTCATTGCCCTTGTATTTGATGAATGTTTGATATGTTGACGACTGAATGGTGCCAACGTCATTTTTTATTCTACGCTTCGGGTGTTCGTGAAAGAATTACAACACAGTAGAGACGAAAAACTATATTTATCATTGTATCAATGTTTGTAGTGAAAAAAACCCAGAAACATATGTCATCACAAAGAACAGCTGAACGGTGATTCATCGGCGTAAACAAATTGAACATCACAACATCACAATGCTACTCCATAACGTAACAGTCATTTGTCTGTATCTACATCCTCATCGCGAAAATGATTTGTCCATATGAAATTATTGTGACGTCTCACCTGTTCTTGAAGGACTCAAAATAAAAATTATTGAATAAACGTTAAAAAGGTACACGAACCATATGTATAAAAAGCAACTATTCTCATTTTGCACAGATTTTGTTTCGGCAGGTGATCTGGACTGGTTATTCCTTTGCACTGACAATTTATATGACAAATAAAGCACACCATGCTGTTAAGGAAGGGATTGTGAAATGTGTAGTCATCCCTACACCAAAAACACTCCAGACACCATTAGAGAGAGCGTGGAGCTATGATAGAGTTAGCGTTCATGCGTGGTTTTCCTCACGTAGATATTAAGTGACATTTGTGGCTATAGATAGTCTCATACTAGATATACACTTGAGAGTTTATTGAAAGGTTCGGATCTACATGTATCTGTGTGCACCCATTTGTGATGAGAGAATCCCAATGAGCACTGCTTTGCTAGACTGTTTTGCTATGCTCATCACAAAGCATAAAAAATTCAAAGGAACGTTTTAATGGGATTCTTATTTAATCACTTGTTTTGAAGTCACCATTATCAGGGATGACCTTTGTACAACAATTTTCCACTGAAGACCAGCAACTTGCCGTAAAAGACGACTATACTGGTCGTAAGAGGCGACTAACGGGATCGGGTGGTCAGACTCGCTGACTTGGTAGATGCGTGTAATCCTATCCCAATTGCCTGGATCGATGCTCATGATGTCAATCACTGGATTGTCTGGTCCAAACTCGATTATTTACTGAGCGCCGCCATGTAGTTGGAATATTGTGAGTGCGGCGTTAAACAACAAACAAACAAATCCGCTGAAGACGGTATGTGTGACAATAATTAAATCGATAGTATAGCATAAACGTATTCTCATTATATATATTTTTGTGGTGTGTTGCATTCGTTGTTATCTCGCGACCTTTCGCTCTCGTACGGCATTTGGGGCAAATAAATGACGAGCTGCAATTGTTTTATGATACCGTGTGTACCAGCACGAAGTGTTGCGAATAAGATGCTAGGTCGCACTGTTATCAGTGGAATATCCCTTTAACGCTACGTGGTGACCTTTTCAAGATTTGAAAATTAAAAAGAGATTCATACCTGATGAGGTGTCAAACAAAATAACCACTGACGTCCATCGAAGAGATCTGATTATTTCTGCGATGAATGTCGTGGGTCCTGAACGCGCCTGCGTAACGCCGTTTGAACATCCACCAGTATCGATTATTCCTCCTTCAAAATAAATAATATTGCAGCAGCACCAGTTTTTGATCAAAGGACAAATAAGCCTAGTCCCCTGTAACATCACCAAGAGTGGCAAACATTAGGTGCAGCTGATGCTTATGCAAACTGACATTTAAAAAGCATAACCATCTAGACCCAAAAAGTAATGTTATATATGATTTTCATTTTCAAGAAAAACAGATACATAGATCACATTTAAATGATTTTTCCATTGGGATGCTACAGGTCCTGTATAATCTCTGTGAGCTTGTTATTTCAGAAATAAAATAATGTAAATGCTAAACACTTTCAATAATTGGAACTTTGCTATAATTTAAAAAAGGTGAACTGATATATAGAATATTTTATCATCCAACAATGAAAAGCATAAGTGACACGTGAACGTACCTGTATGGTAGATCGTGGACATGAACGTTAGCACAAGGGACATTCCCTCTATCACATACATTGTTAATGTAGTCTCCGGAAAGACTGGAGCAAACAACTTCTTGTCGGTTGTGTTCTCGTTACATTTGTGAGAAGATGTTCCACTTGGTCATCCGATCAATGACACTATCTAAATCGAAGTAGAGGAGATGTATGCCTCTATTATACAGTTCAATCCTATATACGCTGCCAAACCTGCTGAAGGTCTATTCACAAAAAATCATTTGTAAGTGAGTTCAATCCAATTACTCCCAGCGCTACATACCTATATCAACATCTTGAGGAAGTGATCGTCACGTTTTCGTTGTGTGAACTTGCAACAAGGTTCAACAGCAGTTTCATGTATAGCTTCATGGTAAAACTAGCACCAGCACCGTCATCAATCTCACTGAAATACCTGGTTGCAAGTATTTTCTTTGAACCACTTCTGTCTAGTATTAGTAGCCGCAACTATAGTAGTCGATTCTATCATGAGCATGTGTATATGAATCACGATCAAATAGGGATGATACCAGGTGTTCGCGAAAAGGTTGAACGTATCCTGCTCCACCGGGGCACCATCACAAATGCATGCAAAGGCAAGTCAATTGTTCACATGAAAATACCAGGCTTTCGCGAAAAGGCGAGCGTATCCTGCTCCGCCGTGTCACAAACACATGCAGAGACAAATCAATCAATCACCTGACCAAACACGGGAACATATGGTACAAGTCAAACTAGGGAATTGCATCGGACATATTTTTTGTCACTGATGCGTCAAATTTGAAATGTTCTCTACGTTATGTCTACAATAAAACTTTTTGAAAGCTTTAGTGAGTCCTTGGATGTCATAACCTTGACCTAAAACTTCTGAGCAAGAGTTGTATGACGCTCAAACATTGTGAAATGTAGACACCAAAGGCTGGAGCTGCTTGAATATTGCTCGAAATAAAGGGAAAGTTGCCTATTAGAAAGTAAAAGTCATCCCTCTTTTCATACAGTCTTGTGGGGAGTGTTTTGTCACGCTGAATCTTTATGCAACAGATGAAGTGTTCTCACTCACACTCGTTAAATTCTAGTTCAGGTGGGTAAATCAGTGGAAGGGAATTGGCTATTTGATCGTTATTGAAAGATATCAGATCATCGATATACCTGGAACTTCTTGGCCAAATTGATGTTTTGACTTTGCCAATCCGAGCAGAAATTCCGATTCATGTGCATAAAGAAACAGAACAGCAAGAAGAGAAGCGCAATTAGTGGTCATGGGGTTGGCTACTTTTTGCTTACATGTCTTACCCCCAAAAAATCATACATAGATGTTATCAGTGAGGAAGTCCAGCATTTCATTTCACATATTGTTTACTCAGTAAACGTCATTTGCTTTTATTTCTGACAAATTTTCCTGAACTTGTCACCGCGTTTCGTAACAAAAGCCCGATGGATCAAGGAATGAAGATTTTCCTCAAGTTTGTCATGTTACATAGTGGGGTACAAAGAAAAAAAATTCCACATTGTGTTAACCCACTTGTCTTAAATACTTTCTGTGAATATAAAGAATTTTCTTGTTTGGTTGTATTAAGGATTGTGGTTAATCTTTGAAGCAGGGATTTTGTGGTACATTTGCTGGACCCAGCAATATATCCAGTTCAAATAAAAGAATGGACATGTCTCCAGGTTTTGGAGTCTAGTCAAAAGTTGATAGTACTGATGCATGGTTGGGGCAAATTTCTTCCTCAGTTAACATACTCGTGGCATTATGTGGCATTATTTGATAGACCCGTGAAGATTCCGGGGTAGAATAGGTCTTCAGAAACCCATGCTTGCCGTTAAAGGTCACTATGCTTGTCGTAAAAGGCGACTAACGGGATCGGGTGGTCAGGCTCGCTGACTTGGTTGATCCAATTGCGTGGATCGATGCTCATGATATCAATCTCTGGGTCGTCTGGTCCAGACTCGATTATTTACAGACCGCCGTCATATAGCTGGAATATTGCTGAGTGCGGCGTTAAACAACAAACCAACAACAACAACAACAACATTATTTGATATATCACTAATACCAACTTCTTTGCTATGACAATTAGTGTAGTGATGCTTACATACTTTGGTTATGTAGTTTGAGGCCTTGTCAGTGGGAACAACTACAACATCTTCATGTAGGGGCAGCCACACATAGGATGACAGCTGGCTGGGACAGAATAGGTTTGTTCCATTTCTGTTTCCTCTGTTTCAGTTTGTGCATTCCACCAATTACACAGGCACTGACTTAATCCACTCTGAAAGACATTCAACAGGTTCTTCGTCTTTTTGGCTCACTTATTGGCATTTGCTTCGACATCATCATAATGATTTTACAGGTATGATCCCAATTGATACGAGGCTGCTAACGATATTTCCGTCCATGTTTGAATAACTGACGAAGATTGTTATTGTCAATAATAGAGAATTAAGGGAAATAAAATTGTTATTGATATTAAAGTAGACGTGCTGGATTCACTGGTATGTAAATATCTTGTCAGCACATTGAAGTGTTTTTTTATTGTCTAACAATGATTGTTACTGTGTCACGTTGTTTCTATTGAGATTCTGAAGACGCTCATTGAATTGTGTTTAGATTGCTAGATTTTTTAATTGTGTTTAGATTGCTAGATTTTTGGATGCTAGTGTGGTGTGTAAACTTTAGGTCTGGAAATTTCTGTTATGTTCTTGTGCTGCTTTACTGGCGAGGGCACTGTACAGAACTTTTCACTATCTGGTTAGACTAAATAAGGGGACAAGACCGTGTTTACATATCTCTCACGCACTTTCATTGCTTTGAACCCGCTTTCATCTGAGGATCGCTCATCATCCTCGATTCCCTGCCTAGAACATCTCGGAAGCTTGGCCACTGTCACCGTTGGGTGAATATGTATTATTATCACTGTATTTTTGTTTGATACTGACCACTGCCATCATATTATATATTGATTGCCATTGAATATTGTACTATCACTCTATTGTGAACTGCCATTGTATTTGCTGTGCAGTAGTTTGTATTGATCTGTAAATATTTGTTGGTTGTTTGTTGGTTTCACACTAAATTCTTTAACGTACACATTTCACTTTCAATTTGGGAACGACGCGTAACAACTTGTTGGAATAGACAAATGTTCCTGCTGTAATTTTCGCGATACATTGCGTGGAATGACGTCATCAGCAGCCCGATTGTAAGCAAAGAAGTTGACAAAATGCTACGAGTCAAGTTCCCCGGATTTAGTTACAGTTTCATGGAATCTGTTTCGGCGGATAATCAAGTATGGTTGTTTCCTAGCATTGACATTTTATTTTTAAAAACACGCACACAATATGCAGCTACACTAATTCGAAAGTATAAACCTATTAAATGCCTATTAATACATTGTATAAATCGCCAACAAACCATTGTCTGCTGTATTTGTCAAAATACGTGATGGGCTCGTTGAAATTAAACTATAAAAGGGATGTGGAGTCATCTCTCATGACACATTCCAGGCAATATGAAATTTTAGTTCATATGAAAGAGGTGAGGTGAAATGGGGTTTAACGTCGCGTTCCAGATTATTGCACTTATGTAGCGACGTGCATGCACATGTGTGTGTGTGTGTGTGTGTGTGTGTGTGTGTGTGTGTGTGTGTGTGTGTGTGTGTGTGTGGCTGCTTGTGCTAGTCCGGACTGTTGCCGATTTATGGTGCTAGCCCACTGAGATACCATGCCGCAGTTTAACATGAACACCCCACTCAGACACAGTTTACTGACTCCGAGCCGACCAGTCCTTGTTTTAGCCCCTTAATGCCGAGCGCCAGACAGGGTAACAACAAGTACCATCTTTTAACGTCTTCCGGTATGGCGCGGCCGGGGATTGAACCCCGGGCGGACGCTCTACCACTAGATCAGGGAGGCGGTCTCAAATGAAAGAATGGCGGATGATAGCCAATATGTACTTTCATTTACAACCCACCTTATATGTTGATAGATCTTAGTTCAAGTAGATTGGCCTACATATCTATTTTCTCGCTCAAGTGGCCATCAAGCATGGGAATCGTCTGATTATAGACGACTGTCTTCTGAGGCTTACAATACTACCTATGAAACACTTGTTGGACAGGGAGTGTCAATTGAAAACTCATCAGGAACCTGTGTACCTTCTTCCACCTGATCGATCGCACAAGCGGCAAAACAAGCTTGAGGGAACAGCATCCCGACCTGAGTCTGTGTTATCTCAGGAAGAGGAACAGGGTTTGGAAATGCACATCGAGATTATTCAGGTCATGGTAACACACAAGATATGACATCACACATCGAGTTTATGGTAACACACATCGAGGTTATTCTCTTGCACTGACATTTTATTTAATTAATATGACAAGGTTAGACTATGGCTACTCGAGGCCAGAGGTTTCTGACCCAGCAGTAACTCAGGGAAAAAAAAGCAATAACGAACCACCATTGTCATTACTATGATCTTACAGCTTTATAAAAAGCTGGTCCACGTTGAAACAAAAATATCGTTCATTTGAAATCTTGCGACCCAGCACTAACCTTATGTACGCTGACCAGCAAGATTTATTTCTATTTCAAAGCGTCAAACCGGATAAAAAATATATATATTTAGAAATGGGTCGTTCTTTTAAGTGTAATATGATCTTTTTTATATGGAAAAACGTTTATAATGATTAAAGATATTTTATTATGGATCGAAGTAACGAAAAATAAATAGACCAAGCCTATCTTCACATCCCTTCCAGACAACCGTGGAAGAACCACAGACATTGTGTTTGACTTGTCACAGTGCACCCACTGAATTATGAACACTGGGTAGATTTAAAATAGTGCCCTCAAATGCGATTTTTTACGACTCATGCAGAGTTTTGGTGACCCTGCCAAGGCGAGACCGAGGAGCTGACACTGTATGTTTCACAATACCAACTATGTACACGTATATATACGTTTAAACTCCAGGTCATCCTTTACTTTCTGATAAGTTTCAAGTTCCATGACGTTTCGGACAGTATTTCTGTACCATCCCCATATATAACCATCATCCACAGATGTTACAACATCCCCATATATCACCATCATCCCCAGATACAACAACCATCCACAGATGTAACAACATCTCCATATATCACCATCATCCCCAGATACATCAACTATCCATAGATGTAACAACATCCCCATATATCACCATCATCCCCAGATACATCAACTATCCATAGATGTAACAACATCCCCAGATACAACAACCATCCACAGATGTTACAACATCCCCATATATCACCATCATCCCCAGATACATCAACTATCCATAGATGTAACAACATCCCCAGATATAACCATCATCCCCAGATATAACCATCATCCCCAGATATACCCATCATCCCCAGATACAACAATCATTCATAGATGTAACAACATCCCCATATATCACCATCATCCCCAGATACAACAACCATCCACATTTGTAACAACATCCCCAGATATAACCATCATCCCCAGATATAACCATCATCCCCAGATATACCCATCATCCCCAGATACAACAATCATTCATAGATGTAACAACATCCCCATATATCACCATCATCCCCAGATACATCAACTATCCATAGATGTAACAACATCCCCATATATCACCATCATCCCCAGATACATCAACTATCCATAGATGTAACAACATCCCCAGATATAACCATCATCCCCAGATATAACCATCATCCCCAGATATACCCATCATCCCCAGATACAACAATCATTCATAGATGTAACAACATCCCCATATATCACCATCATCCCCAGATACAACAACCATCCACATTTGTAACAACATCCCCAGATATAACCATCATCCCCAGATATAACCATCATCCCCAGATATACCCATCATCCCCAGATATAACCATCATCCCCAGATACAACAATCATTCACAGATGTAACAACATCCCCAGATATAACCATCAACCCCAGATACAACAACCATCCACATTTGTAACAACATCCCCAGATATAACCATCATCCCCAGATATAACCATCATCCCCAGATATACCCATCATCCCCAGATATAACCATCATCCCCAGATACAACAATCATTCACAGATGTAACAACATCCCCAGATATAACCATCAACCCCAGATACAACAATCATCCACATTTGTAACAACATCCCCAGATATAACCATCATCCCCAGATATAACCATCATCCCCAGATATACCCATCATCCCCAGATATAACCATCATCCCCAGATACAACAATCATTCACAGATGTAACAACATCCCCAGATATAACCATCAACCCCAGATACAACAACCATCCACATTTGTAACAACATCCCCAGATATAACCATCATCCCCAGATATAACCATCATCCCCAGATATACCCATCATCCCCAGATATAACCATCATCCCCAGATACAACAATCATTCACAGATGTAACAACATCCCCATATATCACCATCATCCCCAGATACATCAACTATCCATAGATGTAACAACATCCCCAGATACAACAACCATCCACAGATGTTACAACATCCCCATATATCACCATCATCCCCAGATACAACAACCATCCACATTTGTAACAACATCCCCAGATATAACCATCATCCCCAGATATAACCATCATCCCCAGATATACCCATCATCCCCAGATATAACCATCATCCCCAGATACAACAATCATTCACAGATGTAACAACATCCCCAGATATAACCATCAACCCCAGATACAACAATCATCCACATTTGTAACAACATCCCCAGATATAACCATCATCCCCAGATATAACCATCATCCCCAGATATACCCATCATCCCCAGATATAACCATCATCCCCAGATACAACAATCATTCACAGATGTAACAACATCCCCAGATATAACCATCAACCCCAGATACAACAATCATCCCCAGGTGTAACAATCAACTCCAGATACAACAATCATCCACAGATGTAACACCATCCCAAGATGTTTCTAAGAACATTGATTGCCTTGCCTTAGCGTGTGTATGTGACGGGTGCTACCAGTGGGGCAGGATACGCTCACCTTTTCGCGAACACCTGGATTCATCACTATTTGATCGTGATTCATAAACACATGCTCATGATATATGCTGTTAGCCGAAATTTCCCGTGGCCGTGGAAAGGCTTTTATTATAATTACTTATTACACAGAATAACAAGCTCGGTGTGCTTTTATTCGTCTCTCAGCTGTTAGCTCTGTGACGTATGCTTCAGAGAACACATTTTTAACATTTTTAACAAGTTTGAATTTTTACCCATATTTACCGACCATAAGAGAAACACTTGATTTCAATGCAATGAACAATATACAAGCTAAATTCCCCTTAATAGTTCAATGTTCATCCATTCATTCGGTACAAAGAAGCCCCGTGAAGATTCCGGGTTAGAATTGGTCTTCATCAACCAAATGCTTGTCGTGAGAGGCGACAAACGGGATCGTGGGGTCAGGCTCAATGACTTGGTTCATGCATGTCATCGTATCCCAATTGCGTAGATCGATGCTCATAATGTCAATCACTGGGTTGTCTGCTCCAGACTCGAATATTTACAGACCATCGTCATGTAGCTGGAATATTGCTCAGTGTGGCGTTAAACTACAAACAAACAAAGGTACAAAGAATATACTGACTAATAATAATTATTGAGCAGGTCACGCGACGGATAGACAATGCTTCATATCATTAACTCACTTGGGTCTTGTCATTTAAAGGGGCGGTCGGGTAGCCTAGTGGTTAAAGCGCCGTGATATTGCTGGAATATTGCTAAAAGCGGCGTAAAACCATACTCACTAACTCACTCACTTGTCATCTAAAGTCAGTGCCTTGGTGTCATACTTTATATCTGTCACATGGAGGGGAACAGAGCTGAAGCCAAAACGGAAGCGACAAGTTCACGCATTAAATATAACCTACATCCACGGATTGTAAAGTAACAACTGAGCATGTCCTTCGCTGATGGTACCACCGATGAAGCATATAGGTGACCCAAGAGAGCTGTCCATAAAATAAAATAAACTGTTGGTGACAGCATTCTCAAAGTGTAACTTTTCCTCATTCCACCAATCAAGCAATTCTGTCGAAAGTTCACAAGGTAAATAAAGGCAACCAGAGGGTGCTGAGAATGTTCACCAGATTTTTCAAATAAATGATTGAAATGTGCAGTTGTTCTGTAATTTGGATTTGAACGTTTGCACCCGTTGTCATTCATTATAATTTGCACTTCACATGTCTACGTTTGGACAAGATACGTATGACGCTCTTAATTTGTTGTCGTGCTCGATTGTACCTCAAAGTTGGAATGTTGACACGAAAGAGTGGAGCTGCTGGCATATTGCTGGACATAAAGGGGACGTTGACTATTGTAACGGTGAAGATGTGCTTGTCAAGCTTTCTTGGGTGTTATGTTTGTCACTTTGAATCTTTATCCGTAGATCTAGAAATGAAAAAGACGTTCTACAATGAGTAAGTAATTGTTAACAAACAAATATAAGTGAGGCTTCGGTGTTTGCATGCGTGTGATTAAACGTGGAAGCTTCCCATGAATGTCCAATGAAACGAAATAATAAAGGAACATAAATCAATGAAAACACACATCCAACACATTGAAAAACGATACTGTATTAAGCGCTTGTCGTTGATAGTTCGATCTGAACATAATAAATAAATATTAACTTCCACTGATCCAATCAAATAGCAAATACATTGACCGGTGTCAATACACATACGGAAATGTCCCATAGGTTCCTGCTTATTAACACGAAATAAGGTTATGAAACGGCGAAGCTTCTAAAACTAGAACTCAGTTTCGTCAATATTTCGTCAACGACCGTGTAAAGAATCCTCATCAGTTCGCTTTCTGAGTGTATCTGCTTGCGCGCGCACGTGTGTGTTTGCTGTTTTCATATCAGTCAGCAACAATGCAGCTATATCATGGCGGTCTGTAAATTATCCAGACAAAACTGTGGTTGATGTTATGACCAATGTCACACGTCATCTACGTACGATTAAACATTATCGACAAAGTCAGGCAGACTTGCGGCTCTTATGCCCCCTTCACGTACACGGATTTTTCTTACGAGTCCTTACGGATCGCACAAATTCACGGATCCTTACGATTTGGCCACTTTTACGACCGATTTAAGAGTTGTTACGAGTTATTACGAGCTATTTACGGTTTAATACGGATTATTACGAGTTATTACGATGTATTTATGGCAAAATTCGACGATTTGTTACGAGTTGTCACGGATAACTACGAGCAACTTACCGGCATTTCACGAGCTTTTTACGGATTGTTACGAGTATATTACGGAATGTTACTATTCATCGAAGCTTTTTCGTGTTAGTTACGACCTGTTTATGTGTTGTTACGAATAGTTACGAATTAGTATTTACGAGCCCTTACGATTTTTGTCAACAAATATATAAATCCTGCAAATCTCAATGTATCATCATTCGACAACTGACATCCAGAGAGACAATCTCAGTGTCTTCAGTATCTTCTACATCAACAGGGTCCAGCTGCGGTGGTGGTCCAGGGGAAGGCGAGCGTGTCCTCTTTTTCCGCGGAGATTTTCGAAGAGCAGGAGACTTCTTGTTGACTGCCCCCTTCTTTGGAGCCATGCTTGTGGATATTGTAGAGCAGATATGCAGAAATGTGACTTCTATGACTTCTTAATAACAACTGAAAATGAAGTGTTCGATTTTGCAGCTTTTATACCTTTTCCCAAATCGTAAACAATACGTAAGACTACGTAAAGTATACGTATCTATTCGTAAAGAACTCGTTACTACACGTAAAGTGCTCGTAATATTTACTCGTAACAATCCGTAAAGCCATCGTAATACGACCCGCATGAAATCGTAAACAACACGTAAGCACTCGTAATAATCCGTAAATAATCCGTAAATAATCCGTAAATAATCCGTAAACAAATCCTAAACAAATCGTAACAAATCGTAAAATATTTGTTAGGTGTCATTTACGGATTCTTGCGAGCAGTTTACGGATGGTTACGTGTTGTTGCGAGCGGTTTACGATACTTACGAGTTATTTACGAAACAATCAATCCGTGGACAATCGTAAATTTGCCTCTCCTTCCACGGATCCTTAAGAGTGTGTGCGAGTTGTTGCGAGTAGTGACGAGTTATTTACGGATACCAGCGAGTTATTTACGGATGCTTGCGATTGACTACGAGTTGGCGATCCGTAAGGACTCGTAGGGAAAATCCGTGTATGTTAAGGGGCTATTAGGTGGTATACTTGGGACTTACTATCATGGGTATTATCCCGCGATATGCCAAGGAGAGGCACGGGCCACCGAGCCGTGGATGCCCGTGCCTATAATAAAAACATAAGATGAGATTGGGTTAAATGGCCGAGGGTGTGTGTGGGCTACTAAGCTGCTAGTTGTGTATACCAAAATGCTACCTTTGCCATGGCCACTAGCGTGGCCAACGGCGATTCGCAGCTAGCGCTGCTGGCCTGAGACTGCTACCGCTGTCCGGCCCCAACGGTAGCATATTTAAATGCTACAATTGCTTGGCAACTACCACGCTGCCAAAAGCAGCTACCGCTTCTGGCCTAAGTCAGACTACCGCTGCCCGGCCCCAGGTAGCCGGCCAAAGCAGATCCCACTGCCTGGCCCCATTAGCAAAACCATTGTGCGACTACCGCCGCTGACCCAACTGTCAGCTACCGCTTGACAAGACGACTTCCGCCGCCGGGCCCATATACGTGGCAAGCGATTAGATACAGCGAAACACGTGTGTACTTGAGAGACGGTGCGCGAATGATGGACTATAACAAAGGCGGGATGATGCTTGCGCGGGATTATTGCCCCGGGCACGGTGCAGGATGGTGACCCGGGTGTGATTGAGTTACAAGGGATGATTGGGTTACGGGCGTAATTAGCCAATGGTTTGGATACGCGCGATAAAGTCATTTAGCAGTTAGTACTAAATGTAAATATATGGCATTAAAAGGGGAAGTAGCGTGCCATTTGGAGAGATCTAGACTGCTAATCAGTAGGATGTTGACAGAGGGGACTATGAGCGAGTTGACCATTCAGGTATTCATTCATATCTGTGTGCTCACTATCTAAGGCCAGTATCTGGTAGGAAGTACCTTTAAACGAGTTAGTGACTGAGTCAAACTTAACGTATCATCGTCAGTATCTTAGCCATATTGTGACGAGAACACTTACACAAGACAACGATATGTCACAAAGGACTGTGATTTCGACAATATATCACAAATATAATAAATACTAGCCATTTTAAATCCTGGGTCTTTAGGTATAACATGTAGCGATTTAACACTGACCACATGTTGTTAAACCACAGCTAGTCAT
Source organism: Haliotis rufescens (assembly GCF_023055435.1). NCBI lineage: Eukaryota > Metazoa > Mollusca > Gastropoda > Lepetellida > Haliotidae > Haliotis > Haliotis rufescens. The sequence goes on along the minus strand of NW_025964001.1, from coordinate 30,020,844 downwards.
TTTGTTGAATTAATCATTTTGAGGAACTTTGCGAGTTAATTGGGTTTAACGCCGTTCTTTTAAGTATCATCATGGGAGAGTCCCAAACCGCCTGTATACGATGGTATGCACTCATTCAGGTCACTGAGTCTCCTCGTAGAAGCAATTTTGCAACTGAGTTGTCATGACAACCTTCATATACTGAGAACACGTGAACAATCAAACCGAACCATACAGAATTTGTGTGATAGAAGCCAAAATTTGAAATCTTGATATAATACCATCAGATCAAATCAGTTTGACTGATCAGGCGTTAGATACACACTCAAATTATGTTATTGATGGCACAGCCATCATGGCAATTTAAGTGGAGACATTGATTGTACGGTCATGGAAGGGCAATTAACGTTAATGTAAACCCTGCATATTCCTGCAAATGTACAACCAAATACTTGTCTCAAAGATTAAGCAAAATCCTTAATAGTATCAAGGAAGGGTTGTCATTATTTTTACAGAAAGTATTTAAGTCAAGTGGAAATAATACCACGTGTATTCTCAAAAACTCAAATGAATTGTTTGAATTTTTGCCATCTCGAAAAAGAACCAAGTTTAATTTGTGTCAAAGCATTTCATTTTTCAACTTAGTACACACAGGACAACCCTGTGGGGTATTTGTCACTGATCGAGGTGGCCATAGATATAGCTGCATCTCTATCTTTGAATGTTCATGACAATTTGTCAAATTTGAAAGCAAATGCCATCTGAAGTTTACTGCGAAAACAGTACATGAAATACTGGGCCTCCTCGTAGAGAACATCTACATGTCTGTAGAATTGGGGATAGGACATTTAGGTAAGAAGTAGTCACCGATATGAGTTACAATTGTGCCCCCTCCCCCTTCTTGCTGATCTGTTGCTATATGCATACGAGTCAGAGGTTCTACTCGATTGACAAAAATCAAAACTTAGCCAAGACGTTAACTTAATCTTAAGATATATCAATGATCTGCTGATCTGAATAATGGTCAACTAGTCAATCTCTTAAACTGATTACACACCTAAACTAGTAATGTAAGAGGTCAGTCAAACTCTTCATTTTCATATTTTAAATCTATTAATAAAGTTTCAGATTGACAAAAGCAAACTGTCCAACAGCTGTAATGCGATTGCAAAATATACAGTGGTTCAAATCATAACTTTCGCGAAAACCTGGTGTCATCACTGATTTTCAATGATTTATACATATAATTTTTTACCGCTATTTCTATTCTGGAATCTGTTTCCGCGGATAATCGAGACTGGTCATTCTCTGGCGTTGACGTTTGTATTTTCCACAGGAGAGTGATGTCCTAGCCTAGAATTTTGGAAACTAATTTTGTTGCAGCAGTTAAACAATGATAAACGGTGTTGACAGTCCTCAAGATAAGAAACACACAAGCAGATGTTTTATGTGGGATTTTACACACATTTTCTGCACTGTGGACATGTGACCAATACTAAGAAACTGTACGGAAAAATGACAATGATCAAGGTATTGAGAACTCGATATCACGTGTGTTCACCATGATCGTCAAGTACTGTCTCGCATCTTCTTTCTATGGACAAAACAATAGTATAGCACCTTGGCGAACCGGTGTAGTGCATGTGCCAGCTGTTGCGGTGTCTATGGCTCCTGATGTCATACGTGGCAATCCAACCCGTCCCATTGGTGATCTATCGAGGGCCACTGGATATTCATAAATAGATCCACCATTGCAGTTGCAATTTTGAATGTAATATCCCAAATGATGAAACCTATGTAATGTATTCTGGGATAAGAGTCGCACACAAAATGTGTGTAAAAATGTAGACATGATTTTGGACTCTCCATTATCACAAAGATTGTGAGTTGATTGGGTGCTGGTTGACAGACACATCTTGGTTCTTTCACATCTTGTCACAAGCAGTGAATACTGTTCAATTGAAACATAGTCTCACCATGATCCCAACAGACGTGGAATTGGAAATAGTCGTTGAAGCATCACAATAAACAACCACAAACGTATAACACTATGTCTGTAAGGGACATAACGGAAACATATCTAGACAAATTGCAAATAATGTATTATGATTCATCACATGATAATGTTGTTAATGCTGATGTGGGATATGAAATTATAATGTCAAGGTTTTTTTAAGATATGCTTTATAAATTTCAAAACGTATGTTATGAAACTTATACTTTCACAAAGGAAGAGCCCACTTTGGAGATGGCCCAAAACAGGAGCACATATCACCACATTTGAAAATGATCTAGAGGGCAGTTTATTGTCATCCATAATCCAGTTCGCATTGTTGATTACAATTCAGTTATTAATACAGCACTGTACAATATATTCTGCCATAAAGAAGTAAAATGTTAACACTACAAGTAAACATCCAATGACCAAAGTGTGACTTACACATTGTATTAACTATACTCCAAGTGTCGATGGCAGACATAATAAGGGTTTTGAAAACACTCTGGATACGTGATTCCTCACTGGATGCAGCATTGCCTTACTTTGGAGTTTACTTTATCTGATTTAGGACAACAGGGATTTTATATCTTGAACAATGTCAAATTAAACACCACCAATGAAATGTTAACATACATGTATACGTATCATTAATAATATAGATCTTCAGCCAATCAGATCACCGGGATCTTGCATAATCTGAAATCATGCAAACAATGTCACATTTAGGTTTCCCGAAGCCTTATAACATAAACGAAGTGAAGTTACACAATTTCATAGCTAACGTTGTTTAGTGCAACGGTTGTAAGAACAATATATATGAACAAGCCGCACACATTATTATCAATATCTGCAAGTATCATGAAAGCGGTGTCGTTCTCAAATATCAAAAGAAGGATTATATTGACTCTTCAGACAATTTGACGGTTTTTAAACAATTCAGTTGGAGCACACGTAAAAGGCACTTCATTCTATACAAAACACTCCCAACATGGCACGTTGTCTAAATCGTTGCCAGACAGCAGCAGAACGTAATGTCAAACAAACATGAAAAAACAAAAACATGGGATAAATGGCAGTTTAACGCTTTAATCAGAAATTTGTAGTAAGTACAACAAAATACTTATTGGGGACAGCCGCGGTAGCAAGTAAGAGATAAAACGCATTGAAATCATCCTCCCTTTCCAAAACAGCTTCTAGTTTCATTATTACTTCACCTGATAATGATTTCCTATCGCCAGTATTAGTTTCTTATTAGTCATACTTCAAAAGGTGAACACATCATTTTTCAGAAAACCATTCGAAGAATGGAAATAAACAATAGCTTCGTCTTTCTCTACGTTTAAAAAAAAATGATAATGGAGAGCTGAAGTCATCATAGATAGATGATAGATAGATAGCATAGATCTAACAATAAAACAGACGAGGCGGTCTCGCTGGTATCTTATATTGGCGAAACCGCATTATCGGTGGTTCGAGAAGGGAGCTAACTCCGTTTGCCTAATCGAAAGTTCGAGGTGGGCCCACGTTCGAAACTAAACGCATTTGTTGTTGAGAATATGTACAACGTAAACAAACCCAGATTACTAACTGCTATTTTCTCTATAAAAAATAAGTATTATGACTTATAATTGGATTCGAATGCGCAAATGCGAAGACACTACAGCAGAACACGTCTACGAACATCGCAAAACTAGGTCGTGGGGTCATTAATATTCACGAGTTATTCCTTTTATGGAACAAGCTCTCTGAAAAAAATGAGGTAATGTCATTTCCGAGTTCAGTTCAAGTGTTGACATATTTTCAGGCTTATGATTAGATTGATGTGTATACTGGAAAAAGTAGAATGAATGGTATTGCCTCTGTAAATTTAATTTGAAATAGATCGAAATTTCTTGCTTTGTTACTATTTTTGCAAAACTATTAATGAACGAGTGTGGTCAGCTATGATGACGTTATTCAAACTTCAAAGACTTTGTGTGCATTTCGTGGAATTAACGTCACACTAAATAATTTACAAAGACATTTCCCATCAATATTATTGTGGCAATAAAATAATATATACAGACCACACTGAGAAGATGTACGTTCGTGTTTCAATCATACACGAAAACCATCTGCACCCAATTCAAGAAGTGCCTCCATCAACCATGTTGAAGGTAGTCCTCAGCTTTCCTGATTCTTCTTGTTGGAAAATCACCTGGTCAGCCACTATCTTGTTAGCTTTCAGAGTACACGTTTTTCATGCATATTTGCAGAGTTTGTTGAGACTATAAGGAACTATATGTAGCTACCCCAAACTGATGGAATTCGAACCACGGACCTTCTGAACCGACGTCGTCCACCGTGTCATCAGCTTAAGTAATGTCATCTGTATGATGACGCCCGGACGAGCACAGTCAGGGTTGATGATGAAGCAATATAACGATTGTTTTTCCATTTTTTGGAAGCGACCAAGAAACGACTGTAATGGGTTCCCACCCGAGGCCACATCTCCGCCTACAAGTTCGTCTTCCTACCTACAGAATACTCAGTGGCTTCTATTAGCTTCTGATACTGTAAAATGGCAGATGGATTCATAAAACCTTATTCCCTGTCTCAGGTTTCATGATTGCTACATTTAACTATAGTCATTTTTCTCTTTGACAATTGCCAGATGCTGTGCTAAAACAGATACTTATATCGTAATCCCCGGCGGTAATCGCGTGTTGGCTGCACTTATTCTCCGCCTATGTAACAGATGGCGTTTCTTAACCTTTCTGTCAAATAGGGAATTGCATCAGAAACAATTTTGGACACTGAAATTTTGAAATGTTCACATGTCTACTAAAAAGCCTTTTGAAAGCTTTACTAAAGCCTTGACTGTTGTAACCTTGATCAAACCACTTTTGAGCAGGATCAGATTTTGTTTAAGTCTATGTAGTTCCGGAATGAGTAATATTACAATTGGGTACATTAGACTTTATTATCCGTCTGGTAGCGCTGGACTCTCTGATATGACAGATGACAACATTACACTGTATTCTTCGGCTACGTTTACAAATGATTACAGATAGCTTTGTTCTGCCCATAAAAGATTATACAAGTGGTAATACGCGACCGGATAGTTCTGGTTTGGTTGTTGTTCAACGCCCACTTAACGATAGTCAAGCTATGGGGTTTGTAAATAATCGATTCTGACCATGAGCATCGATATACGCAATTAGGATACAATGAAATGCATCATCCAAGTCGGCGAGCATGACCACCCGATCCTGTTAGTCTCCTCTTACGACGAACACATGTTGCCGAAGACAGATTTCAACTCAGATAGGGCGGTCGGGTAGCCTAGTGGTTAAAGCGTTCGCTCGCCACGCCGAAGACCCGGGTTCGATTCCCGACATGGGTACAATGTGTGAAGCCCATTTCTGGTGTCCCCCGCCGTGATATTGCTGGAATATTGCTAAAAGCGGCGTAAAAACATACTCACTCACTCATCTCAGATATCCACATGGTGGATAGAAGTATAACTCGAAGTATTAACATTGGTCCCCTCTACTTCGACACAACGGTGTTTGACTGTATATCATTGTGGTCTGTAAAGAAAGAGTCTGAGTCAGCAAACCAGGGATTGATGGCGCGTGTTACGATCCACACCATAACGGTACTTCAGCAATTGCACCACCTGATCTTCATCATCTGTGAATGTTTTGAAGAGTCAACGACACTGAATTAAATAAACAACAAACTGGAAAACAATAGATATTCCTAAATTTAAAAAAGCAAAACGCACCAGTGCTTCGCTACACTCATATCTGTGCAAACTGTGATGACAAATATTGAACAGTCTTTGAGTTATGCTCCAGAATCAAAACCAAGTCACCTTTGATCCTTCGTCCAATTTGTTATCATGGAAACCAAAAAGATAATATCCAAAAGGCACATGAGAATAGCTCGATTACACAAATAACATTATTTTCTCACTGTCGAACAAGTATCGAAAGTTGCAAGCCTGAATATGAGTAGCTCCAGGAACATCTGTCGTCCAGAACTCAAGACATATATGTTTTATTGTTTAATGCTCTTCATCGCATCTTATCGGTTTGATTTTGAAATAATCTTTGGTGTGCAAAACTCGTTTTCATCACGTTTTGATTGTAAAACTCCCCTTATAAGGATAACCGAAATGCTCTCCTATGATTGTGGGTTCGAATCCCGGTTCGCCCCGATTATGTTTCTAGGTTTAGTGGTAAACGTCTGGCTTTCCTCCCACATTAAGCTATAACTGGAATAATGTTAAAAGCGGCGTTAAACCAAACTCACTCACTCACTCACTCACTCTCTCACTCTCTCTCTCTCTCTGCATATGTGTGTTTCAGAAAGTTTCATGTGGGCGTTTCACAACACAGATATGCCTCGTAAGACTTTCATGAGTAAATGATGAAGTGTCTATGATATATCACCCCGCCCAACACATTTAATGTTTGGTCGATTGATCTTCCCTTTGTCAATTTTAAACGTGTTTATTGATTGTGTGACATCTGTTTCCTTAATGTTCAACAGAGTGAATCATTATCATGTATATTAAAATAATAAGCATCGCAACCACATTTGCAGCCCAGGCCCATCGTCAAATCTTCCTAGATATGGAAAAGCTCAATATTGTTTACCTTTGAACAGACATTCAAAACAGTTTAACGACACACTCAGCAATAATAGTGTTCCTTTAAATAGTTTCGAATGTGGGCCCACCTCGAACTCTCGATTAGGCAAACGGAGTTAGATCCCTTCTCGACCCACCGATAATGCGGTTTCGCCGAATGTAGTCATGGTAATCTGTGACTGAAAGCACGAAAAATGGTTCTCGCCACAATGCCTGTTCCTGCATGCAATGAACACCACGTGTATGTTGATTTGCACGTGCAGGATATCTGAATGTGCTTGAACATTCTGCAATGAATACGCTTTGTATCAACGTATATGTTCATGGCTAATTATTCGTTTTTCGATTACTCAAAACATCCACAAAATCCGATAGATCATAAAATGTATGATGTGATAATATGTTGGATTATCAATGACATGTAGTGTTAAACATTCCATGTAGATAAGCCACACACACACACACACACACCCTTGTACACACACACAGACACCTTACACACACTAACACACACACACACACACACACACACACACACACACACACACACACACACACACACACACACACACACACACACACACACACACACTAACACTAACACCTGAGACTAGGGAATTCCTGTCAACGATCTGCCCGGTGAAGCGTTAAATAGAAAAGACGCTTGAAATAGACAAAAGTGGACTTCTTGCTCGTCCATCCGTTCTAATAATTTTCAATAAATGTCAAAATAACGGCCCTCACACTCAACATAAACCGATTTTGTTTAGAATGAAGATTTAATTATTGATCTGATGTCTTATTGAGAATGTTTACGAGATCTTTTAAAATAGTTTTCCTTTAACAAAATCAAATTGGATGGTATGTCAATCATCAGAAATATGATTCGGTGATAGGATGGAGGTAAGGTTTGTCACCGAAATGTCTCATAACACGTGAGTGGAATATATCTGGTGGGGGATGTGTCATTCGTGATCGATATCGTGGAGTAAGTGTATTCATGTTTTTTACCACAATAATTTTATTAGGCGGTATTGATTTTCTGTGTATGCTTTTATGCATGATCTCCCATGGCTCATGGATTAAAATGACTGACCTCCTTCGAAAGACCAAAGTCATACATCACATTAACAAAGATGGTATTGCCCATTCCAGTATAGAACAAAACACGATTCTGGCTTAACATACACTGTATGTCACCAATGCCCCGTGCTTGCCGACCATGATGAGGATTGGGTGTTCAGTGTGTGTTCTGATAGACACAGTTACTGAGTATAATAACGGCGTAGATCGCTGCTTGTGGTTTGCCTGTCCACGTCCTTCTCATACAATTGGAATATTGCTGGCAACGACGTTTACCATCAATTATTCAAGCTTGAGTATTTGTCAATCTGACACAACCTGTGTTTTAATGAGGCGGTATCACGTAAAACTGTTATCTCTTTTAATAGTCAAATTCTGCTGAGATTGTTCCAGTGAAATTTGTAGGCATTTGGCCATAAAGAAATGAGTAACACAATATTCGCATGATATCATGTATAATGTTTACATTTTGCAACAAAGAACATACATACTGGAGCCAGGTTCTGATCTAAAAGTGTCAATACGTTGATTGCAGAGACAGATGGGGTGCTCATTAGATACAAAGGCACATGTCGGGAAACGGAACCATCTGGTTAAGGATATAGGAGAGGCGTGACTTAAAATAAGTGGAAAGGATAAAAAGATAGATGAGCAGCCTGTTTTACAAGAAGGATAGTCTGCATCCGCCATGTTGAAGGTTGTCGTGTGCTTAGCGTTATAGTTTTCCTCCCGTTTGGACCATGTCAGCAGGAACGTTCTGCAATGAAAAGTAAGTTATACCATTGAAATTGAGGTTAACAGTCACATTTCCATCTCATCCCATCGGGTACCGAGTTTCACTGCTGGGTGAACAGAGTGACATTTTGAACAAAGTCACTTACCTGAAGGGGACACCACATGTGCTTCAGTGGTGGGTAGAAATGAAGCCTTAGAAACTCACAGGAGTCACTCTGCCGAACGCGGTCACCCATCCGACCACTCTCCGAGACCGAGATTTCACCTGATTTGTGACCTGTGCGCTGTGCAGGCCACTGCATAGTTCTTATGCCATTCTGCTTGAGGAAGTCTCTTGTTGCTCTCGCAGTGTGGGCACGGGCGTTATCATGCTGAAACTCGTGGTTGCGGCGACGTGCCAAATGAAGTAAGGTGTGTGGTCTCAAGACTTGATCAACGTGCCAGGCAGTATTCACTGGTAAAATGCATATAATGTATTTGTCAGGTGGACAAAATGAATATGTGACCCAACTAGTTTGTATGATGAGTCAGATAGCTGCTTCATATTGCAATAGCTGTTTAATATTACAAGGTTATGTGGAAAGCTATTCTTGTATTGCTATCCAGCTATGTTATATGATATGTAAGATGGCTAGCTTACTGAAGTCTCATTCTGAAATTGTCAGGTAGTTGAATGTGTTAGATATACATTTCTCTAACCCATTGTCATTTTAGTTTGCAACCTGAGATATAATAGAGGACGGTGCAGAGTATTTCGCCGCCATTCCTTCTATACTGAACCGCAAAAGAAACGTCACCATGGATAGATACATGAGAAACCTTATTTGTCCAAACACTGTAAACATACTTTGAGACGTATTAGGATGAAACTTCGCAAAACTGATCAAGGTTGAAATTAAAGTGTCAAATGTTCTAAAAGTGAAACACAACACTAGTCTCTGAGAAAATGGCATCACAAGTCAGCATCTCGTGTGTCCGCCATGTGCATTGATGACTGTCGTGCAACGTTGATACATGGAATGGATGAGGCGGTTGATGAAGGCCATAGGCACTTGAGCCCATACTCTGAGGAACGCCTGACGCAGTTCAGCTGCAGTTGTCAGCCTTGGTCGGACGTCATTCAGCCGTCTTTGAATCTCGTCCCATAGGTGCTCAATGGGATTTAAATCGGGACTGAGGGCAGGCCAGTGCATGCCATTCTTATGCCATTCTGCTGGAGGAAGTCTCTTGCTGCTCTCGCAGTGTGGGCACGGGCGTTATCATGCTGAAACTCGTGGTTGCGGCGACGTGCCAAATGAGGTATGGCGTGTGGTCTCAAGACTTGATCAATGTACGGAGCTGCTGTGACACCATTGCCGCTCCCTGGACTGATGTTCTGGAAGACCACAGGGCCGACCCTCTCTGCATGACCAATCCCACCAAACACCATGATGCTCGGACCACCCCACGACCACCCCACTTTCAACAGCCCAAGCATCCGAATAACGTTCCCCACGGCGTCGCCAGACTCTCTGCCATCTGCTGTTGAGATACAGTAACGACTCTCGTCTGAGAAGAGGACTCTTCTCCACTGCTGATGGCACCAATCCTGGTGCTGTGTTGCCCACTGAAAACGGTCCCGGCGATGAGGTGGTCTCAGAATGGGTCCTCGTTGTGGCCTGTGACAGTGGAGGTGTCTGCTCGTCAATCGTCGACGCACGGTATCCCCATGGTCTGTCGAGCAGTTTCCGCAGCAGTAACAAAGCGATCTTGAAGATGCTGTCGCACAATCTGACGATCCTGACGTCGGGAGGTGACCCTTGGTCTTCCATTGCGTGGTCGGTCATCTGTAGTTGTGGTGGTCTGGTACCGTTGCTGGAGTCTGTATATGGTCCTTAGTGGACTTGAAATGCATTGGCTACTTGCCGGGCGGTTTGTCCAGCTTGCAATCGTCCAAGGGGCCTGGTGTCGCTGATTTCTTGTCAGTCTTGGCGTGTGGTAGCAATTCAATAACGAATGAATGTTATCCGATCTGGGTGGATTTTTATAGAGCAGGAAGTGGGGGAACGCATGTGCATTTCAATTTGCACGGAACCCACGTGCATCGGGTTACCATGGCCTTTGCCGTGATGCGTTAAGGCGATCGGTTTTATTGTCCTCTGCTTTGTTAAATGTTAAACTATGACAAAAAGTATCCAGATATTTAAATGACAACTTTTCATGCAATAATACTTGGGGTGACGTTTCTTTTTCGGTTCAGTATATAATCAAGTGACCGAAAAGTGTGAGAGCTTTTCCTACGGTGGTTGTGGTGGAAACCCAAACAACTTCAATGACATCGCAGCCTGTGAGAAAGTTTGAAAACCTGGTATGCCAAGATATGTTGTGCCAACATCGTGTTTCCTTTTATGAATGTTTGGGGGGCTAGCGAGTGGGGGCAGTTTTAAAATGCGACCTTTAATCGTGGGTTCTCTGCATTGAGTTTGTCAGCACAATACCCGTGCTCGTGGGTTTGACCAAAGTGGTGAGCATCTTTTGTCACTTTCCTCCCACGTTAAGCTGACATGCGGTGATATGACTGGAATACTTTTAAAAGCGGCATTAAACTCAAGGGTATTTGTGATTTAAGGGTATATTTAAGACCAGGGTATTTGTGGTCTTACCTCAAACTGACATGCCGTGATATAACTGAAATACTGTAAGTTTTAAGTTCAAAGCGGCGTCAAACCAGTCACACACTCATGTATGTTCGGATGTGATATCCTGTAAATAATGTGTTATATAATTGTGTATACACTACACACGTAGCTTGTGTTCAGTTACAGTGTATCACATTACATAATCTCCTTTCTATTTAGGGGCGGTCGGGTAAGCGTTCGCTCGTCACGCCAAAGACCCGGGTTCGATTCCCAACATTGGTAGAATGCGTGAAGCCCATTTCTGGTGTGCCCCGCAGTGATATTGCTGGAATATTGCTAAAAGCGGCGTAAAAGCATACTCACTCACTCACTCCCCATTTATATTAACATAGTGTCTTAAATTGCAGATTATGAGATTACAATAAGTTGGAAGGGGAACATTTCTATATGTAGATTGTGTTACAAAGTGATACGAGGCCGAGGGTTGACTGACAAGATCAGTATGCTGTTATACAAAGCGATCTTAGCGCTAGGGTTGTCGTCACTCCTATACCTTAACATAGACTCACGACAGTCGTAGTGCTACGGTTCTTTTGTACACACGAAACCACGAGCCTCACGTAGTAGTAAGGTAATGGTTAAATATTTTGTTGTGGACATAACACGATGTAATAATAGAAGTATGGCCACACACAAATTCGCTTACTTCGCGTGATTTAACTGTAAGACTGTTCAATGCGGTGTTAAACTCACCTCACTCACCATACACTCGTCGTACAATGTAATATAGTTATGTTCTTTTTAAGGTTGTAAAGGCAAGCCCAGTGTTGGACGATGCAGGGGGGAGATGATTGTTCGATTCTACTACGACGCTTACAGCCAACGATGTAAGCCTTTTATCTACCGTGGCTGTGGTGGTAATACTAACAGCTACCGAACGATGGACACCTGTAGGAAGACGTGACGCCGTACCTAGCCTGTTATTCAGTTAAAATCAGTATATCCTACATTGGTCTTATTGTTATCTCTCTAGAAATCAAAGGGTGGCCCTAAAGAGATTGCAAATTTAGAACTCGTCTGTATCTAGTGCGGCAATGTAGAAAATACCATCCTGGAACGTTACTTGGTCCATGATGTATGTATACGTGAGACATGTGACACGAAGACGTTTTACATCAGATCTGATATTCTAAGGTCATGTATAAGATAGCTACTCGATTCGTCGCAAATAACAATAAAGAACGAAGCGTGGTTTATTTCACAATGAAACATTGTTCTATCAAGACGTCATTTATTCGAATATGCGCGCGCATCTTGATGACGTCATATATTGGACAACGCTATTTTTGAGAGAAGTGTATAGTAAATTGTTCCCCAAAGATGAAGCTAGGAAACACAGACAAACGATCGCTTACAAAAATTGGAGAGATAAGACAATCGGTATTAGGAAAAAAGGCATAGATAATCGACGTTTGTGAGCATATGCGGGAAATACTATTACCCAACTTAACCCACCTGTTCGTAAAATGGACTTGTCCGACATTTCCGAGGTCAGATTCCATCATCATTATTAAAATTTGGGTAAATATTTTAAAAGTTTGTACATTTTATCAACATCCTTAAAGAGGTACATAGTGTTGATAGCTCATAAAATATGAATAAGACATGTATTAATAAGTTGTGTCTGAAGAATACTATGAGAGAGCTACAATACAATGAAACGAGGGAAATTGTAAGGTTAAAATAATGAATGTATATATACTAGCCCGTAGCATGTTAAATAAGATGTCATTAAATGAGTGTGTTTATGAGACTGCCAGAATGTTTGCATTCCTATGTCCCGTTCATTTCACACTGATTTATGTAATGTTATTTTATTAATAACACAAAATAATTAGCTGTAGGGAATACCCCTCACATGAGTACAATGTGTGAAACCCATTTCCTGGCGTTCCCCGCCGTGTTATTGCTGGAATATTGCGAAAAGCGGAGTAAAACCATACTCACTCACTCCCTGTAGTGAATGCTACTTGTTGTGTCTTATATATTTAAGACTGTGCGGAGGATCTGACCGCGTCAACGCGACGTATGTACACATTATTAAGGAAGCCTTTAAGGGCCATTTGTTTTTATACTTTGAATACTAGAAATTCCAACGAATTATCTTGAAATTTCAAGACACTTATTGAAATTTCAAGATGCTAGGTTGAAATTTATATTATGTATGTATCTTGAAATTTCAACATAGAATCTTGACATTGTAAGAAAAAAGTAAACAAGTGGCCATAAAAGGCTTCCGTACAATATAACAGTGATCTAGTATGTAAAGCATGGTGTCGACACTGACAAACTGTATGGGTGTGAAATCGTTAATACGCGTCTACTTCGGTCCTAGCAACTCATGCTTGCCGTAAAAGGCGACTATGCTTATCGTAAGAGGCGACTAACGGAATCGGGTGGTCAGGCTCGCTGACTTAGTTGATGAATGTCATCGTATCCCAATTGCGTGGATCGATGCTCGCGATGAAAAACACGGGATTGTCTGTTTCAGACTCGGTTATTTACAGACCGCAGTCATATAGCTGGAATATTGCTGAGTGTGGCGTTAAACAACAAACAAACAAACAAACTTCGGGCCTTGAGGAGGTGAGATAAAGTGGATGCTGTTCAACGCCGCTTCAGTCATATTCCCAACTATAAGACCGCGAGTCTTGGCCTGAAACACGCCAAGGGGACAAGATGACACTAAAGTAGCAAACTATCCCCACTGATGTTCGCTCTCACGACAAATTTGAGGTACTGGGTACCTATTCTGGTTTGTCATTGATGTGAGAGGAAAGTCCGAATAAATGCAGAACAAAGACGTTTACCATCTCGGTGAAACCCACGAGGACGGGTATGGTGCTGTTTAAACAAGAAACATAATCAGGGCGAATCTGGCATTCGAACACACGATCATAGGTTTCTGGGAGGTCTAAGGTACGCATCCCCGCACAACGAAATGTAGGACAGCCAGGCCACTGGTCTACCCACGGTAATGAGATTTCTACATTGCTACCTTGAGGCGTCGGATGTCATTACCTCTATCAAAACACATTTCTGGTTGTCAGAGCCAAAGAATACATATTGAACAAAAAAACCAGTTTTATACACTGTATATATATTGCTGGAACATATATATGAAATAATTGCTAGTAAGCATTTAAACGTAAACTCAACTCACTCACTCAGTACATGGACACCGCATTTTGAATGTATTTAATCATGCATTCTGAACTGTTGTAAATTAAATAAAGTCATCCCACGTCAAGGCTAGCTTGTGTGGCAGAAAGTCTCACAGGGGCGTTTTACTCCAATAAATCGTATTGGTAAGACTTTAACGAGTAAAAGATTAAAATATCTAACGTTACTGTGATATATTGCCTTGTCATTGACATGAAATGTATTATAAATTGATATTTTCTTCGTCATACGATTAAACGAATTTATAAATTATTTAATGTGTTTCTTACATTTTCACTCATATGAAAAACAAGTGGACAGAACATAGTTGTTGGGAATTGCTTGACGTTCTAACCTCACGACCCAGAACAACTTAAAGTCATGAAATTTGACATGTGATTTCCCACTTAGTACATCAGGATTCCGTCTCGAAAGACGTGTTTCATGGTAACATTGTTGTTGTGTGGATCGAAGGGTAGTTCCCGAGGTACCACAGGTCACCAGGGAAACATGGTAGCTGAAGTCGTAAATAAAAGCGACAAAACCTTTTTCTTAATAAAAACATTCCACTGTATGGTTCTGACTATATCATAAGGATATGTTTATGAATCACTATCAAATAGTTACCATACCAGGTGTTCGCGGTAGGCGGGTGTTTCCTGTTCCACCAGTGGCACCCATCAAAATCACATGCAAGTCACGTTTTTTCCCCAAGACACACGGGATCCATTCAACCATGATCAAAAACATTTGAACAGTTAAAATAAGGTATTTGTTGTTACCTTGCCTGGCGCACGGCATTGTATTCAGGGGCTAAAACAAGGACTGGTCGACTCGGAGTCAGTAAACTGTGTCAGAGTGGGGTTTCCGGCATTTGTCCGGACGAGTACTAGTTACCACTCACACACACACACGTACGCACGCACGCACGCACACACGCACGCACACACGCACGCGTTTACCTCACATATAGACAATATGAGAGTTTCTAGCTGTCCTTGCTCGGTATATAAGCATAAACATTCCGCAAAGGTAATACCTGTTATATTCTACTACCTACGAGACCGAAGCTCTTTCACAAACAGCAACATAGTGGAAACCTGTTCATGATCCATCTACTATAAATGGTAATACAAAATAACTGAATGCTTCTTGTAGCTCACCAGTATCAATGCATAAAAATTCATATGTACACACAGATTTATGACAAAAGGAGGATTGATCCCCACTATATCCAACCTTCATGTCAAGCAACATATATTTTATGTTGAACGTCTAAATGTGCTTGAAGGGAACATTTGTGAGCAAAGGCGTAACATCATTTGTGAAACACAACTTGAACATATGAATGATCTCACGTCACATTCTACAAAATCCTCTGATGTGGTAACACCTTTCTACTTTCCTCAATCGCAATTCCAGATATATTGTGATGTTTTCTTCATCAGATGAGCTCGTGGTGTTTGAATCTCCTCCTCCAAGCAAGTTTGTCTTTGTAGGTACACAAAATATACCAATGGCATTTCCGAACGCTTCTTCATCAGACGCTTCTTACTAACAAAATCTCCAAATCAAAATTGATTCAGTGATCTAAATTCCTATAATGACACTACACCCTGAGCTCGTGTATTAGCTTGTCATCAGACTATACACCTATATATTTTCACATTTTTCAACACATGCCACAGCTCTTTGTCTTAGTGATTTAACTACCCATAGGCAATCACACAATGCAAACATAGCCTTAATTACTGAAGCAGATGCCGTGACGTTTAAACACAGATACGTGTTAAGACAGTCACATTTATCAAAATCAAACAAGAGGCGTGGCTTTTAAAAAACAAGCTGAACACGATGAAATACTGATAGGATTTTCCCTCACACACGGAGCCTTCTGCTATACATCTGAGACGTATCTACATCGACTATGGTGAAGGTTGTCGTCACTTTAGCTTTTGTTTTCCTCCATACAGGACACAGTCTTCATCCCTATCCGGGTGAAGGTGAGGTATAGAGATGTCTTTAGGACGTGTTAAATATTGAATTGCTACATTTTATTTTAGTATGCCTATTGAATTTCATTATCCTTTACGTGTGCTTCGTTTTTAAATTCAGAGTGACTGTGTTGTATTTTGATTCCCCTAAGCATTGGCATATTGACACGTTAGAGCGTGTTGATATTAATGTGTGATGGCTCCATTTCTCTGTTGTACGTACGTGTAGATAGTACGTTGTGATTACTTTTTGGTATCACTTAAGGGCACAGGTGACCCAGTCGTGTTAGACACTGCATTGCTCAGACTGTGTAATATGTGATATGTGATATGGCTTCTTCACATCATATTTATCGTATTACATGTAACTGTTGTTGTTTTTAAATCGGAAGGCCTCTATTATCTTTCTAACTTTTGAAAAGATGCCATATCACTACTTCAGTCATGTTTCCTTCTACTATAGGCTAGGTTGTGAGAACCGACAAAGGCTACATGCGTTTTATTTTAGCACCTAGATTTTCATATATATTACCTGGTATTACATCCGACGTTAACGGCAGAGAATAATCACTCTCGATAATCTGCCGATGCAGACTTCATTGGACGTAAGAAGGCAAAATAGTGGTAAAAATTATATGAATGGATCACTGTGATCACTGATGACACACAAGTGTTCGCGAAAGCGTAAGCATGTCCTGCCCTACACTTAGCACCCGCCACACACACAATTTGCATAGACAAGTAAGTGTCTGTTGCCTGACGCGACACAGCACCAGAAACACCATGTCAGCATAATGTATGGTACCGACATGTCACATTACACAACGTTGTAATGCTTGAAGCCTAACACAATGGAGATGTCAAACAATTCCTCATAATTCTAGACGAGTAACAACATATATTGCAACCATTATCTTAAAAAACCCAAGATTATCTGACAACCGTATTTCTTATTATCTGTGTGACAATTGTCAATAAAGTATGGCTGGGGTGTCTGAAATATTGTATGGGAACAAAACATAGTGTCTGTAATATACTTTCTAACTATCCATCTATTTGTCTTGCTTGGTGCTGCATGCTGTTAGATCAAGACTGAATGTTCATGTCATCAAGGAATATTATTCAGAAGTGATCAGACGTTCCCAAACAGGATGTCTCAATATTTGTATTATTCAGATGTATGGTGTGTCCGAGGTCCCCAAACATCATCTCAATATTTGTATAATTCAGATGTGTGGTGTGTCAGAGGTCCCCAAACATCATGTCTCAAAATTTGTCTAATTCAGATGTATGGTGTGTGAGAGGTCCCCAAACATCATGTCTCAATATTTGTATAATTCAGATGTATGGTGTGTGAGAGGTCCCCAAACATCATGTCTCAATATTTGTATAATTCAGATGTATGGTGTGTGAGAGGTCCCCAAACATCATGTCTCAATATTTGTATAATTCAGATGTATGGTGTGTGAGAGGTCCCCAAACATCATGTCTCAATATTTGTATAATTCAGATGTATGGTGTGTGAGAGGTCCCCAAACATCATGTCTCAATATTTGTCTAATTCAGATGTATGGTGTGTGAGAGGTCCCCAACCATCATGTCTCAATATTTGTCTAATTCAGATGTATGATGTGTTAGAGGTCCCCAAACATCATGTCTCAATATTTGTCTAATTCAGATGTATGATGTGTTAGAGGTCCCCAAACATCATGTCTCAATATTTGTATAATTCAGATGTGTGGTTTGTTAGACGTTCCTAAACATCATGTATCAATATTTGTATAATTCAGATGTGTGGTGTGTTAGATGACTTCCTTACCTCATGACTTATTAGTAATATTTTAGGGTTGTGCTACGTCAGCTGTCCCTCATACATTGTGTCAATATTAGTATCATTCGGGTTGTTAAAGAGTTTTCAACATGATATACACTTTCCTTCAGTCTGCAACCAAAGGCCAACACATGGACCATGCAATGCACAATACAGTCGGTTCTACTTCAACCCCGACACACAAACGTGTGAGACGTTTACCTACGGTGGCTGTGGTGGCAACGCTAACAACTTTCAGAGAATCACCGACTGTGAGAAAATCTGTTTCCCCAGTAAGACTTCACCTTACACATTACGTTTCCCTAGAATTCTTATTTTCATGCACAGTATCTTATATGACTACCCTATGTAACGGTTCGCTTTGGTAATATTTGTGGGGTCACTAGCTTAGTGGCATTTACAAACCAAAAAAGTGGTCGCCCTTAATTACTGTATGGTACTCGTTTAACTACATTATATAAGGTTATCTTCTAGTTTTGCTGGATGTGTGACATATCAGATGATCAACTTTAATAAGAATCGCAAACTGCCAGATGGCTATCATACATTATTATTATTATTTATTATTATCTCCTTTCTTGTATAGCTTGAATGTGTGCTGCGTGAGGTGGCTGCATTGCATGATATTCCCCCTCAGCTTGAGTAGGAATTGGAATCTGTCGGAGAGTTATGTTACATTTTATTTCAATACAAGGCTGGAATGTGTGATATAATATGTCAGATGGGCGCATTGCAGTATATTCCACGCCAGCATCAATAGACATTGGGATCTGCCAGATGTATATATTATATATTGTATTTCTCTGTAAAGCTTGGATGTGGGATAGGTCTGCTTGCTTCATTACATATTTCCTATGTTGAAGGAATGTATTTTCCTTTCCTTAGCTTGTGCTGAGATGTCTGATAGAGGGCCGTGCAGGGGGCTTATCAATCGGTACTTCTTTAATCCTCAAAGCCAAACGTGTGAGGTTTTTATCTACGGCGGCTGTGGCGGCAATTGCAACAACTTCATTAACATTACCCAGTGTGAGGAAACCTGTAACGACGGTATGTTATACTAACAGACTATTCCATAACATGTTTTCCTTCAAATATGTTCGAGGGGCGGTCGGGTAGCCTAGTGGTTAAAGCGTTCGTTCGTCACGCCAAAGACCCGGGTTCGATTCCCGACATGGGTACAATGTGTAAAGCCCATTTCTGGTGTCCCCCGCCGTGATATTGCTGGAATATTTTGCTAAAAGCGGCGTTAAACCATACTCACTCACTCACTCACTATAATCGATCAAGCTGGTTCTATGAAGACTTCAAAAATCGATAAATGAGTCTTGATCATAAGTTATTGGATCAGCATTACAACATTGCTAACACATACTGCAGTCCAAATAGTATGATGTATAAAAACAATGAAAAACAGTGTCCACCTACAGGGAACGGACGATATTGGTGTAAATGTAATCACGCGTATGTAGATATCGGAGCATGTTCACATTCCATTGTATCTATATATAAGCCGGGCTCACAGTGACAGTAGTGTTTCACTGGTGCTATGATCTTTGACAAATATACAAAATCGATCTGATGATGCTTTTGGCTTATTGACAACATACCCTGTGATTCAGTGTTCTGAATCCTGCATCACTTCTGTCTTTTCTCACCGCCTCCGTTGGCTTATGGTAGAGCGTCCGTCCGGGGAGCGGAAGGTCCGGGTTCGATCCCCGTCCGCGTCATACCAAAAGACGTTAAAAGATGGTACATGTTGTTGCCCTGTCTGGCGCTCAGCATTAAGGGTCCAATACAAGGACTGGTCGGCTCGGAGTCAGTATACTGTGTATGAGTGGGGTATTCATTTTAAACTGCGGCATGGTATTTCAGTGAGCTAGCACTATAAATCGGCATCAGTCCGGAGTAGTACAAGCAGCCACACATACACACACACGTACATGCATGTCGCTATATAAGTGCAATAATCTTGGACGCGACGTTAAACCCCGTTTCACCACCTGTCTTTTCTCTGACATTACGCTTTTGTGCATTGTTTTATAGTCTGTAACCTGAGACCAGAAACTGGACCATGCAGGGCGCGTGTCCGTCGGTTCGCCTTTGACCCTGCCACACAAAGTTGCAGGAAATTTATCTATGGCGGCTGTGGTGGCAACCCCAACAACTTCAAGACCATCAATGCCTGTCGGAGAAAATGCATTCCTGAATAAAAATCTCGATGTCCTTTGTGGGTTTCCTCTAATGTCTTTATATGTTTGGCAAGGAAACGGGGGTCTACTAACAGGGTACCCCAAATGATTTCCATGTCAATACTCAGTGCTTGTTTCCAACGACTCCAATTAGGACTGAGTGTCCAAGATGGCTACTGAATGTACACAGTACTCTCGTGATGACGGAGACGTGTATCCAGTATTACATTTCAAGTATGTATGTATTGATGCGTATAAATCTAAAAGTTAAAGTGGGTGTCGGTCGTCAGTGAACGACAAGCCAGAGTCATTGTCAGCGTACATTTCACCATATCCCATGTTGCATTCATGAACACCGGACACCAGGTGTCATCATTGTTTGTGTTTTGTGTTCCATAAAGACATATTTATGGTATAGTAGAAATCACACAATCGACTCTGCTTTCACTAGAGACTTCTTATGTTTGTAAAAAGTGTTTTATCGCTTCCATTTAAATCATGTTTACCAAGTTTTGCTACAAAATATATCGGAAGAATTCATCAAAGAGGCTGTCAATCTGAACAAGATTTTGATGTTTTGATAATGCATGTCTCAGAATTACTTTTTTTTAAAAAGAACCTTGGCTTTGTCCGAGTCACATTCGCTCTGCAGAGTTGGGTCACTTTCGCGTGCCAGATCCAAAAATCATTAGTGGAAGCTCGCTCTGGTTATGTTTCATGGTTTGTCAGCACCATATACGTGCTTGTGGGTTTCTCCCTTATTTAGATGACAGCTATGAAGATGGCTGAAATACCATTCAAAGAAGCGTTAGCTTCCCTGCTATCAACTGTTAGTTATTTGTTTGTTGTATTGAGGGAATTAAACTAATTATAGTATAATCGATGAATGTGTGACTACCACTGAAGTTGTGTTGACACGAACGCATAGACAAATCACAAGTCGTGCCACAGAAGTAACTTTCAAAGTTCCTTATATTGCGCATTACTGTTTAGGTAACATTTTATCTGACACATCAAACATAATACACTTATCATCACACATACTTATGTATTTCATGCTGCATAAATCATACACTCTGTTCTAATCATTCGGAATACCAAGTGTAATGAAGCGGAATAATATAGATACATCGCATGAAGCGTTTGCACTAGTCTCACCTTCATAGACGTAAAAACCCATGTGACCTTCGTGATGTTACATCTTGAATAAATAGCGGATTTCATTCGAATTTTCAACAAATGACAACTTTATGTAAATTTATGCAAATATTAGATGATTCAAAGCGACAAAACCCTTTCCATCTTCATACGAATTCTTTGCTAAAGGCAGAGTCGATTGTACTAAGGAGACTAAAAGTATACAAAGATGTTTAAACTCATTGATTGTACGATTCCGACTATATCATGAGCATGTGTTTATGAATCACTATCAAATACTGATGACACCAGGTGTTCGCAAAAAGGTGAGCCTATCTTGTCCCACCACTGGCACCCGTCACAAACACATGCAAAGGCAAGTCAATTGTTCACCTGAAAAATATACCAAAAAAACACGGGAACATACAAGTCAACGCATGGCAAAAATGACTTCACAACCAACACTACATACAGCATACCATATTACATGTATTGTATTCCTGTGTGTTAAGTAAATTCGATACGCTGCCAAAACTATGATGATCAGGAGGGTTTTGTGAAAAACACGTGCTACTTCACAGAAACTCACATGTCCCAATCGTGCTTAGTGTACCAAACACACCCTGTATCGTGGAAAGTACGTGCTTTCCGTGAAGACCTTGTTAACGATTTGGACATGGGAGTTTCTGAGAGTTAGTTACACAAATCAGTTTGGACAGTAAAGAGATGTCGTGGGAGAACTGTTAGACTAGATAAATTCTCTTTAAGCCAAGGCAATAGCTGTCATGGTAAAGCCTACAATGGCTTATGCTGGTGATAAACTGTGAGAAAGTAGTACAAACTGAAACTGAAATAAGTTTATTGATTCTGAAACTGCTGAAGTTATAAACACAGCACAAAGTCACCTAGCTCAAAGGTCAGATGTTATATCACGGTCATTTTACACAATTGATAGGCTGTTTAATGACAGGATCACGGAGGTCAAAAGTAATGTTTCTGTAGAATCCACTCATGAACCTCAAACAACCACATTGCCTAGACAACCAACTTGTGGTGTAATGCCAAGTTATGTTATGCCACAGTCGGAAAGTCAAGCAATAGGAAATGATATGTGGAAGCATCTTAAACGGTTGTCGATTCCAGTGTTCTCTGGTGACGTCAAAATTTATCAAAGCTGGAAAGCTGCATTTGTCACATGGATCGATCGTTCCCCAGGTACTGCAGAGTATAAACTTATGCAATTACGGAAATACTTCAGGTAGTGCTTTGAAAGTAATTCAATGGTTAGGACATAGAGCAGTGGTGTATGACATGGCTTTAGAGCGTTTGGAACGAAAGTTTGGAGGAACGAGAAGACGGATTTCCTTACAGTTCAAAACACTGAGTAATTTCAAACCTTTTCGCCAAGGCTGTGCGAAGGACCTGAGGAAATTTGCAGATGTGTTGGACATGGCAGTTGCTAACCTGACAGAAGCTGATAGGCAATGGATTAATGTACAAAATTGTGCTCAAGAAAATGACTGAAACAATGACAGCGCAATATCAAAGCTGGCATAACGACAGTGAACGCCAAGAAAGTGTAGAATCTCTGATAAAATGGATACTACAAGAATCTGAGTATCAGACCATGGCGTCTGAAACTGTACAAAAAGGAAAAACGACAGATTACAAAGGTAAAAGTCCTTGTACATTTGTCACTAACAAGTTGTATCAAAGCACTCCCTTTAAAAGAAACACTTCATGTATTAGTCAGTGGAGATAGTCATGATTTGTGGAGGTGAAGAGAGTTCAGGAACATGAGTGTCTCTGATAGATGGGACAATGCCAAAAAGCACAATGTTTTCGGTGTCTTGGTTACACTTATCTTGTGGCAAAGCGTAATTTCATCACACAATGTGGTATCAGTGGGTGTACTAAAACTCACAACAGACTTTTGCATGATTCAGCAAATTCAAATCAGACTCAGACAACAAATAAAGTTTTTTGCCGAATTTATATTTTTTAGGGATTCTGTTTCACTAAAACCCTAGGCAAGTCTAGATCATCCTAACCAAGTCAAGTTTAGTTGATTCCAAAACAGCAGAAGGGGAAAGGTTCTTTCGAATAAAAAAAATATATTTTATAGAAATGTTTTCATTGACGACGTGTCAGTCTATCTGTCGCCAGATCCTAGAGAATAAATTTGAAACGGACTGCAAGTAAAGAATTATATGACAAGTCTAGATTGCCTAGTTTAATAATTTTAACTAAGACAATTGTATTTCAGGGATATTGATTGATTTTAGATGTGTGTATTTAAAGATAAGAACATATTATGAAATATATAGATAATTCATAATGTAGCTGAGGTATGTGCATGTGTAAAAACTGTATTTTGTAGTCAACCAAAGAACACCTTATATTGTATATTGTTTTGAAATGTCTCGCCTCATGAACACGTTCCTTATTTCACTACTGTATTCAATTCCACACTTGACTGTACATAACATTTATATATTTTACCTGTATACGACGGCTACATGGGCAAGTACAACATGTGTTTGTTTAACAATTTTGTGTGTTGAAACACGTCTTATTTTAAAGGGAAATATAAACATTTAGTCTGTTCCGGTAACTTATTCTAACTTAACTTAACTAACGTAACTTATTATAACTATTGTTTCCTGAATAAAATATTATTTACTTCAGGCATACACATACTATTGGGTGTCATGTGACACCAGCTGTTGTTATCAACCAATACTCATGTCGTAAACAATCAGAGAAATGTGAAACATCAATGCTAGAGAATAACCAATTTCGATTTTTCCAACAAAACAAATTCCTTTTGGCGTAAACGTTGACGTTGATTAATGGATCACTGAAAATCAGTGATGAAGCAGTTGTTTTCAAACAGAAGTTGTTGCCTCAGATGAATAGATGAACTTAGGTCGAGACAGTAAGCTCTCAGCTCTCAGAACTCTTGTTTGCCAGCTGGGACCATGTCAATATACTATATATGAAATGTATGAACATGTTGAAAGCATTGACAGAGAGTATTGTTATCTGGAACGGTTCTGCAAACGATATAGACATTTTGTGATTCCATTAATGCACACGAAGATGTTTCATTTATCAAAATATGCCTGTGTTTGTTTGAAGGGAAGTTGTTCTTTACCGAGTTTGCTGAAGGCTTCAATGCAGGGTTGGAGTGCACAAAGACTATTCAGAGACAATCAATTAATTAATCAGTGCCACTTCCAGTGCAAATAAAGAATGTTTATTATAACATGTTAACGTCATTATGTGTATATACTTCACATAAATAAAGTACAAGTTTACTTTTCTACGGTTTTATATACATAAAGTTAAAGATTACTTTTTCTGCTTTTCTTGAATCACTCCATTCTTATACTTAGGTAACATAGGGTAGACCAGTCAGTGCCTTCCGCCATGACCTACGTTGTTTTAAGGTGTATTACAAATGGGACGCGAAACTGATGGGAGGATACCGATTACACTGGCCCAGTCTGACCCAAGGGGGATTCTCTCTACTCGTCAGTTCTCCGTGAGATACTGACAGCGTTGTGTGTCTCCCAGACCCAAGAGAGTCAATATGAAAATGATTCCAACTCAAGTCAAGAATGATTTGGCAAGTCTAGATTGCCTCAGTTTTGGCCCTGAAATCAAGCATTGCTTTGGTCTCCATTTGGATTCTATTGGATATATCATAGTTAACACTATCGTTTATTTATTATAATTAAAAACTGGTATATCCATTACTGCAATGGATATGTACATATGGTACATCAAGTATTACTAAACACTATTTTCTACCGTGCTGTGAATTTAACTGGTTCCATCGATATCTTTCCTGGTTGGTCTATCCATGTTTGATTCAAAAGCAATTTGTTATTTAATTCACTGAATCATGTAGTTAGAATGGATACAAGTTCACAAAAAATATATAGTTTTAATGGCATTCCAAGAGAAGATTTATGTTTGCCATCATTCACTTGTGGGTCTGCGTTTTGTTGTGTTCATTCCAGTGAGTCAGTGCGCTAATACCACAATAAGTCCAGTTTAGCCCTTCGATCAGCCGGGGCCACCGACCTTTATCGCAGCTGGCCTTTAGTTATGTCATCTAACATGGCTAATGAATTTCCTAAGTGAACAAGAACCTAATCAGTGAGGGGTCCTTTATCCTCCTTACTCGACTTCTTGTGGAATTCTGATATCTCAACTCACAGCTGGTTAATATATATATTTTGCGCTAAATATTCGAAACAGAGTGAGTTAGCTGGTTTGAACGACATATGTATAGGGCCTCTATTTGAAATGGCTTCAGCTCTCTAGTTTGAAAAAGTGTATGTGTGTGCTGTTTAACCCCGCACTGAGCAATATTCCCGTTATAAGAACGAGTCACGCCATCAGAGCACGTTGACACGCCAACAACCAAACATTCAATTGCCTCGAACATAAGTAAAAGTCTAAGTATAAGTATCAGTTTGTTAGGGACCAATTCCGATCCGGATCCGGATTCATCGCCAATAAGCCGATATGTTTTAAGCTGTATTTTTCTTTACACTTAAAACGTGCATCTGTCAACTCTTAGCAAGCACAGAGTGAGGCAAGTAGCTAGAGAGGCTGTGACCTTGTCCTGCTCCATATGTGTTTTCCATGCATGTTGAGGGTTTTAATTTAAAGTACATAGGAAGCTTTACCAAAGGGTGAGGACTCTATTCTACTCTACATGTGACTTCGTGTATGTAAATTACATAGCATTTTCAAACTCAAGTCATACGTTTGCTAAATGCTACTTGGAGAATGAAGAGCATGAAAGAAACATGACCACAGGGCTACTAACGTGCGCATGCGCCTTGACATTATGATATTACGCATGCGCACGGACAGCGTCTAAAAAAACGAGAACGCGAGATCGCAAGAAAATGAAATGTCGCATTCTCCCGATTTCGGGTTTTGGGGGGCCTAATTTGACAAGTCGAGATTTCGCGATTTTTCATCATGTCCAAATGTAGCATTCTCGCGTTGTCGGCTTTTGACAAAAAGTGCTATGTATCAAAAACACGAGAATGAGAGATCGCGAGAACGCGATATTTCTGCAAAATCTCGCGTTCTCGCATTCTCGTGTTTTGGGCATGTTTAGCTCGTTTCCAAAGGTCGAGATCGCGAGAATACGAAATCGCGAAAATGTTCCTTACAGTATTCCATAGTCGTGGGATACACTCATTACAAGAGTACACCTCATATTATATTGTGCAATATCTGAGTGTAAGCATTGTTTGCGGTTTAATGTGCAACATGCACATATCAAATGTATGGGAACAGTAGTGCATATTATAAATAGTTTTGGGTTAATAAACGTGCTAAATTTTCATTCTTGGTTTTATAGTTCATTATTTTGGATATTCCTTAATATCATATGACATGTTAAATGTTATGTATTTGAAGTGTTTGTTAGAAACTAAGACATGGCTATTTCTCCATATTGGTGAATTGTTCAATTACATACCTTTTCTAAGAATGGGTAAAATTGTGAAAAGTTTCTACTGTAAACTGTGGTGGCTGATTGCTTCCATTTCGTATCTTCGAATCATCGTTTGATTTTAACTTAAGCTTCTGGTATATTTGATAGTCATCCATAAACACCTATTAATAATAAAGTCGGATTCGTACAATGAACTCTGCTTTTAGAAGATATTTCTTGTGTTATATTTATCTTTGTAAAATATGTAAGAAACACCTTTGTCAGGTGAATGCTTAGTAAGTCTGAAACGTCGGACAAACTACAATAAATTACTCTGCTACACGTTTCACATGTAAATACATGAACAGAATGTCACACGTGGGATTGTGGCAACGTCCCAGCTAGCAAACAAGCTGTTACGTAATTTACGGGAACAACTATATAATCACCCACCGTAAAAAAAAATGTCTCTGTAACTTTCGACGACAATAGTTGTAGTCGATATGAGTATTGATTAATAACACCATCTGGGGTTACAAACTACTAAAAAAAGGTTTGGTTTGTCCGTGATGTCTGGGTTTTGATATGATATTTGTGATCGGATATTTAATAAACAATGCACCTCTATTACTTTTAATTCATATGCAATTTACGTTATAGACAGAGTTATGAATAACACTATTCATTTATATGTGGCAGACAAAATCCCGATCCCACGTTAACATTTTTACTCACTATGACTAACACTTACCTATATGTCAGTCTGAACAGCTGGCTGGGAGTGGTTATTGTTAACCATCGTGACGATGTTATTTTGATATAGAGGCAGTTGATCCACAATCTATTTCAATGTACCTCTACCTCATCTTTCTCTCATTTCCGACTGTGTCATAAACATGTGTTTATCAAACACTATCAAATAGTGAGGATACCAGGTGTTCGCGAAAAGGTAAGCAAGTGCAAAAGCAAGTCACCGACACAAATACATGCAAGGTCAAGTCAATTGTGCAACTGAACAAACACGGGAATATATGGTACAAGTCAAATGGGCATTTGCATCGTATTTTGTCACTGATGCGTAAAACTTGAAAATGTCCTCCACATGTCTACTATACAACTCTCTGAAAGCTTTACTAAGGCATTGACTGTTGTTAACGTCATCAAACAACCCAAGCTAGGGTCGAATGATACTTTTTGATATCCTCGTAGAAGTATGTTCGATTGTATCTCAATAGTTGTGAAATGTGGACACCAAATGCTGTAGCTGCAGGCAATACTCCCAAGAAGGAATATTATATCCAAATTTATTCATGCTGGGAAATGAACGTGTAATCCGAGGTCCAAATGACAAATGTTTGAAATAACGTGGTGGCCCAGTCGTCTAAGGCGCCGCGATTCGCCGTGCAGAGTTGCGTCCCTTGGGCACGCCAGAAACCTATGATTGTGGGTTCGAATCCCGGTTCGCCCCGATTATGTTTCTAGGTTTGTCCGCACCATACCCGTGCTCGTGGGTTTCACCGAAGAGGTAAACGTCTGAGACCTGCATCACTTCGGGCTTTCCTCCCACATTAAGCTGACACGCCGTGATATGACTGGCATACGGTTAAAAGCGGCGTTAAACCCAACTTAACTCAACAACAAACTAAAACATTCATGTAGCTAATTCTCAGGAGTGTCGTAACTGCGTTCGGGGCGCCGAAAGACCCTACAACAGTTACCTAAACTTATTGCCGGCCCGTGTCCTGCACTCATCTGGTCAGGGAAGGGTCGCAAAGTCAAGGAGTGAGGGGTCTGACGACTGTTACTCCTAGCTGTCCCAATAAGCATTCATGTACCGGCACACACGCACACACAAGGATAAACGCAACACAAGATATGATACTCACATAAGTTTACTCGCTCCATCGCTCAAAATACAACTGCTAAACAAGACAGGGTAAACAGAGTAATGGCGATTTGCCTAGGTCAACTGAAAACCCCGCACTACTCTGCTTGTGATAAAGGTTTAAAGTGTTCGAGACTTACCGGTCACATGTCTTGATACAGAAATTTGACTCGTTAAAAACTATACTGAGGGAGTTAAGATAGTCGTAGCGCTACGGTTACTTCCCAAATCATGGCGTTTGTTGTCTGGATATATACTCTTAAAAAAAAGAAACTTGACACTGACTTTCAAAATGTAATATAATGCGATTGTTCAAAATAGGACACAGAAACCATAATTGAAACACTGTTTGAAGATCAATGTACACAATGTTCAAAACATTAATCGTGTCACCTAGAAAAACACACGTACACGAAACAGTTAATGTCACAGGGGTACAGAAAATGTCAGTATCGGTTGTGCCCACCACGTTCATCAATCACCGCTTGACACCGACGACCCATAGATGCAATCAAGTTGTCAATAACACGCTGTTGGATGTGCTGCCATTCATGCTGAAGTGCATCAAGAAGCGCCGGAAGTGTTTGGAGCGGTGGATTCCTTCTGCGAACGCGTCGATCCAACTCGTCCCACAGATGCTCAATCGGGGACAAATCTGGTGACCGCGCTGGCCAAGGTAATGTCTGGATGTTGTTGTGCTGTAAGAAGTCCTGACAAACACGTGCAATATGCGGTCGAGCGTTGTCCTGCTGGAACTTTCCGCCTTGAACGTTGACGTGAGGAAGAACGTAAGGCTGTAGGATCAAGTCTCTGTAACGCACACCTGTCAATGCACCTGCCACATGCACGAGAGGTGTCCTACCACCGTGATGAATTCCGGCCCATACCATGACACTCCCGCCGCCAAATGGGGCAACCTGCTGCACACAGTTGGGGGCGTAACGTTCACCCCGACGTCTGTAAACACGTGCGCGCCCATCAGCATGTGTGAGTAGGAAACGGGACTCGTCAGTAAACAGTACATTTCTCCACCTTGCACGTGCCCATCTAACCCTCTGTTGGCACCAAAGCAGACGGTCCGCCAGATGACGTGGGGTCAATACATGACGTCGAACAGGTCTTCGTGCAAAAAATCCAGCCTCAGCAGTTGCGTACCGTTTGATCTGATATTCTGCGTACCCCAGGGATCTGTGTGGGTATAGACGTGGCTGTGGTAGTGCGGTCTCGGAGGTGTCGCAGCCGGATGTATCGATCTTGTGCTTGGGTTGTCACCCTTGGTCTTCCTGACCTTGGTCTGTCGTCAACTCTGTTGGTGTTGATGTATCGGGTCCACAGTGCGGAGATTGTCTGTCTGGATACGCCAAAGTGCCTGGCCACTTCTTGCTGAGTTGCTCCAGCTTGTAATCTCCCAAATGGCGTTGTTCCGTTGAGCTGCATTCAGTCTTGGCATTCTGTCACCGCCTCTACTGCCGTTATAAGGACTGTATGAACAGCCGTTGATGTGGATTTTTATACCCATTCAGCAGGGGGGCCTGCATGCCTAAATGCAGGATCCTGTGCTGCACGTTTTTTACAGGCGGTTTCGTTTGGATGAAGCTGTAAAATTGATCCCCAAACGCTACATGTGTTTTCGCGAATTATAGACACATCATCTTTCTGTTTGACTTATTTGGTTCTCATTTAATGTATTTAACTCGTATTTTAGATATTTGGCAAAAAGTGGTTTTACATCTGTCAAGTTTCTTTTTTTGAAGAGTATATATCAACAAGAATAAATACAAGTTAGAAATAAATATGAATCCCACCGTTTCATTTTTACAAATGGATCCAAGGATGGTAGCAAAGTCTCTAGTGCTGCTGTCATTGGATCAAAAACTGTATCATCCCGATTACCAGACCACAGCTCAATTTAAACTGCTGAAGCCAAAGCAATATTAACTGCTTTGGAATATATCCAAACACAGCCCATCATCTCTTCAGATTCATTATCGTGTCTACTGGCAATAAAATCGAGCTCTTCAAGCCATCTATTCACTTTAGGTATTTTAGAACTATATAATGACCTTGCTACTGGCCAATACGACATCATCTTTTGCTGGTTGCCCAGTCATGTTGGAATCACTGGTAACACTATGGTTGATGCTGCAACAAAAGCAGCTCTCAACAAATCTGTGACACCACTTCTTATACCATAAAAAGATTATAAACCTGTAATTATATGCTATGTCAAAGACCTAATGCAAAATTAGTGGGTATAAATAAATTACATGCAATAAAAGCAAATATCGGTTATACATGTACCTCCGTGGGTTGTCAGTCCAGATTTGATGTCGTATTGACCATTCTCGATATACTCATGAATATTTATTAAAAGGTGAGGATCCTCCATTCTGCATCCCTTGTGATGAAAGAATCACGGTCAAGCATGTCCTGCTTGACTGCATCGATTTTTCCATCACAGGGGATCAATATTTCAAAGTTTCAGGCATCAAGGATTTTTTAATCAGGTGTAGAAATATTGAAATTTCCTCTGATTATGTAGGATAGATTGTAGCATTTACGTGGTTAATAGCTCCTTATCGATATGTAGTTCGCTTGGGACAGCACGTTTCAGATCTTGCCCCACGTGCGGGCACGTGCGTTTGTCGGCTGCATGCCGATTTAGTGTTTTCAGTCGTGGGTCGTATGGTAAGTGCGCTCCGATTGGTTGGTGACAGACTGGATTAGCCAGTGGCTGCACCGTTTAGACGTGTTGACCCAGAGGTTACGTGTCCTTGCGAGTATATAAGTGATTGGCGCGAATGCTCTCATTGTCTTGCATGATCAGAAGATCACTACAGGTGAGGGAGACCACACCAAATTACCGTGTTCGGGCGTCGAACAATTCCCCAATCCCTAGTGATTTTAGGCAAAAAAGATCTAAATTATGTCGCAACTTTAGAATTCATGGGTAAACTGATATAAAGGTGTGTTGGGCGGGTGAATTTAATTAGGAAACAATGTAGGCTATGTGGTGTAGCTACATTGACCGATTGTGTTCGGAGGTTTGGAAGGGTGTTTTTTTTGTCCTCGTAGACTGTGTAAGGATGCTGTAGGGATTATTTATTGAAGTGGGTTAGTGAGGGGTTTGTTCGTCTGCTTTAGGCTGCTTCTGAGTTTTATTCTTAAGGTATAAGTAAGTAGGATTTTTGGCTTAATAATGTAAATTTTAGTTAGGAATAGGATTGACTGATTTGTAATTGTTATTGAGTTCGTATTTATATTTTGTTACATTTGTCTCGTCACGATATAGCTGAAATATTGCCGATGTGACGTTAAACTGTAACTCACGCACTCACTCAGGGGAGAAAATGATCTACAATCATCAGACCTTTTTCATGTATAGCTTTCACACCAGATGAAAGTAGTGTCGCACAGATCGTTCAGATAATGTGCTTTAAAAGTGTATGATTTCAATATTCTATCTGGTACACTATAAAGTGCTTAGAAATGCTTCTCAAAGGAACGCGGTCAATTTCACGTCAACAATACCAGGTCTCGACTCGCCATCACATATGACTTGACATGAACGAGGTAAGGCACTTTAGCTAGTGCGCGTTATTTTCTCAGTATGTTTCTAATATCATATTATATTAAGTATCTCCATTTGATATTACATAGGCATCGGGGAGTTGTCACTTTTTGTTCAAACATATGATAATTAGGATAATGGTGGATAAGAATAAAATGGTATTATCCTATGATGAGTTAAGACATGGTTATTAAAACTTTACTTGTTTGTCATAATCTATTGCATTGATTTAAATTGAAACATAACATACGCCATAGTCTGTATGATACGTTAATGTATCATACAGCGACTGCAGTGTCCGAATTGATGTCGTACTTGCATGAATTGCATGCTAGGAACATGTTCTGTGAGAGGGAACAGCATGCATAATGTAATGCAGCCTTCGTTACAATACGCTTGCGGATACCACATAATAATTCGGTTGAGACTTCTGTTCAGAAGATGTATACAATTTAAGTATAGATGCATTCCAAGTACTGAACACCCAGGTTACCGACAGAACCGTGCACACACCCTTACACACACATCCTTACACACACCCTTGTGCACACACACACCCTTGCACACACACCCCCCCTTACCCCTTACACACACACACACCCTTGTACACACACACACACACACACCATTGCACACACACACACACTCTTGCACACACACACACATCCTTACCCCCTTACCCCCCCCCCCCCCACACACACACACACACCCTTGTACACACACAGACACCACACGCACGCACACACACCCTTCTACACAGACACCTTACACACACACACACACCCTTACCCCTTACACACACACACGCACGCACACACACACACCCTTGTACACACACACAGAGACACCACACACGCACGCACGCACACACACCCTTGTACACACACAGACACACACACACACACACGTCGGCTCGATCCCCCCGGCCGGACGCTTTATACCGGTTGACGTTAAAAGTCGTACTTGTTGTTTCACTGCTTGTCGCTCGGCATAAAGAAGATATAAGAAGGACTGGTTGGCACTGAGTATGCTGTATCTGAGTGGGATATTCTCAATAGAGGCTCAATAGAGGCTGACGTTCATGGAAGATCAATGGCTCTGTTTGTTCTCATCTGAGGCATGCACAGTATTGTGCTCAGAGAATAGTGAGTGGACTGACGCTCTCTATTTCCTGTTTGTGAGTGAGCCAATGAGTATACAGTAACATCCATGTGATCAGTATTTCAGCTATATCACGGCGTGTCAGCTTGATGTGGGAGGAAAGATGGCCCAATCATTCCTTTGGCCTGCCATAAGCTTTTGATCTTGGTTTCCAATTCCAAAAGGTTTTCAGCATCTGTACTCGTGGATTTCACCAAGGTACGTACTGAAGTATGTTTGGTTTAACGCCCCCTTAAACAGTGTTTCGGTCATGTCACAGCGTGTTAGCATGGTGTGGGAAGTAAGACCAAAGGCCCCTACAGGCGTGTCGTAGTCAGGGGTGGAACATGTACGTGAATGTGCCAGCTGATGAACGATTTTGAACCGGATTCGATTCTGGTAGGGTGGAAAAAGAAGAGCACTTTTTACTATCGTGTCCTTTCTATTATAACAATCGGGGGCACGGGTGACCCAGTCGTCTAAGGCGCCGCGATTCGCTGTGCAGAGTTGCGTCCCCTGGACACGCCAGAAACCTATGATTGTTGGTTCGAATCCCGGTTCGCCCCGATTATGTTTCTAGGTTTGACAGCACCATACCCGTACTCGTGGGTTTCACCGAAGTGGTAAACGTCTGAGACCTGCATCACTTCGGGCTTTCCTCCCACATCAAGCTGACACGCCGTGATATAACTGGAATACTGTTAAAAGCGGCGTTAAACCCAACTCACTCACTCACTATTATAACAATCGAACCATAGAGTTCAGAAATCAATGACCCGGAATTGAATGGCAAAACTAACCTTGAAAAATCAATTACGAATCCCTTAAAAGAATATATAAATGCAATGGGCGATTATTTTGTTCCAAAGGACAATAACTCCCCTTTTGAAATGATATAAGCGACGGTACAACTTGATTGATACACTCAGGCGATGTATCTATCACAGTACGTACAGATTAACTCTTTGTCATGCAGGTTATCAATAGGTTCAACTGATGACAGGTTTCTCTCCTGTAACGATCGTAGTAGACATTTTGATCGTCTATTTACTGGTTTGATGTGAGTTCGAATATCTGCATTAAAATCTCCCAAGATTGTTTTTCTTTTTTAACATTTTTTCATATTCAACTCAGTACGGGTATACAGCATACGGGGGCACGGGTGGCCCGATTCGCTGTGCAGAGTTGCGTCCCTTGGGCACGCCAGAAACCTATGATTGTGGGTTCGAATCCCGGTTCGCCCTGATTATGTTTCTAGGTTTGTCAGCACCATACCCGTGCTCGTGGGTTTCACCGAAGTGGTAAACGTCTGAGACCTGCATCACTTCGGGCTTTCCTCCCACATTAAGCTGACACGCCGTGATATAACTGAAATACTGTTAAAAGCGGCGTTAAACCAAACTCACTCACTCACTCACTCACCATACAGCATACCTCGGCGATATACAGTGTAACTCACATTTCAAAAGCATGTTGGACAGAATATCATGGGATAAGGTAAATGATATCTAATACCGGTGCATTGTATTTTGTTACATTCGTAGAAATTGTTCTAGCCATTTTCTTTCTAACTTTGCAAAAATTATTTTTCTAGCCACATATTTTCCACTGGTACAGTATCCCCAATAATTCCAAAGATTGTCTCTAGATGAAGTTTACTGTTTTTAATACTTTAAATGTAGATATATCTTTAAGCAGACAAAATCATATTATTCATAAAATTATTTTCCAACAATATTGGAAAATTTCGAGAGAGTCATGTCTATATCCAAGTGTGTTTTAACATAACGACAACTCATTCCAAAATCCCTTCACGTGTTCACAGTATACAAAGAGATGTCTCCTATTTTCAGGCTCATTCTCAAAGAAAGTACATACATTTGTATCTACTATCCTCATCAGTTGCAGTTCCTTTTTGGTGTGTGTTAGTTGGTGAATAAATCTGAATTGAAAGTAAAGCACCTTTTGTGCATCTTCTAAAATCAGTAACTATATTATTCTAACTATACTGTTCCCTGAAAGTCCGGAAAATATTGTTTGTGAGTGAAAACATATAAGTTACAGAAACACCAATATTCTTGTTTAACATCAAATTGCATAAAATGAACGGTATTTAGTAAAATATGAAATTTCGGCAAAGTCTTACAAAGACCTATTACGAAATTTTGGTATATTTTACTAGGCTTTAAATTAAGCCCATCGCCACAAACAGAATATACACATTTAATTGTAACTGACCTTTCAAACTTATATATATTTGAGGCGACTTACTGTTCGTTTATGTCAGAGCATGGAAACACTCGCAAGGTGGTATGAATAATATCAGTATCAGAGATGTGACTGTTCACTGTACTACATATACCTCTTTGCATCTCAACTGGGTAATTACCGTTGTAGAGACTTAAGGACGTGGCCGACAACGGAGAAATATGAATGTTGTTCTTTCTTTTACATTCGAAAGTGTTTGCTCTTTTTTCGTTAAGCGTCTACATCCGCCATGATGAAGGTTGTCGTCGGCTTTGCTTTAATGATTCTCCTGGCTGGACAAAGTCAGCAGCAATCTTCTAAAGAAGGTGAGTTATACAGGGCTAAGCTTATTCCTTTTTCTTTTATGTGCTCTATGACAGTAACTGTTCCCTTAGGCCATGTTTCAGTATTAGAACTATTCAGATGTGTGGTGTGTCAAGTGATATCCTTATCTTGTGCTTTGTTAAAATTATTAGGGTTCTGTTACGCCAGGTGTCCCTCTAACATCCTGTCAATATTAGTACTATTAGAACTATCTTGCAATGATAAGGAAGTGCTCTTACGAAATTCACGAGGAACTAGAGACCTTTCTTTTACCCGAAAATCGGCGCAGGGAGGGATCCCTGCTCATGTCGCGATACCAGGGTGTTTCATATGGCCATCATGCAGCGAGTGTTGTCAGGTGCACGATATACGTTAGCTGAAGTGCTAAGGCTTTTCGGTTCTTGTTTAGACATATTCTCTTCTCCAGACTGTAAACTGGAGCCAGTACCAGGACCTTGTAGGGCTTCATTCCAAAGGTTCTACTTCAACCCTTCATGCCAGGAGTGTGAAACATTTACATACGGCGGCTGTGGTGGCAACGCTAACAACTTCGAGACCATCGAAGACTGTAAGAAAACCTGTTTCCAAGGTAATACTTACATTATACAAAGTCATGCCACATTGCATTACGTTTTCCTTAAATCCTGTTTCTTTATGTTATGTTTCCTCCTAGTATTCTTATGTGTGGAGTGAAAAATGGCCACACTACAGAATGGTTCTCTTCTGATCATGCCAGGTATTATGATATGCGCGATTAACCCGTGATCCGGGGTAGAATAGGTCTTCAGCAACCCATGTTTGCCGTAAAATGCGACTATGCTTGTCGTAGGAGGCGACTAATGGGATCGGGTGGTCAGGATCGCTGACTTGGTTGATACATGTCATCGTATTACAATCGCGTGGATCATGACGTCAATCACTGAATTGTCTGGTCCAGATTCGATTGTAATACAGACCGCCGTCATATAGCTGGAATACTGCTGAGTGCGGCGTTAAACAACCAAATAATATGCCCGACTACACTGTTCATGTCCTGCTAATATGTGTGCTAGGTTGTCCTGTTTCCAGTATAACGATTTTGTACAGATCCATTTAAACCAACCTTGAAAGACATCTATTTCTACTTCATTCAGTCTGCAAACTGAAACCAGAAGTCGGACACTGCAGGGCGCGAATACGTCGGTTCTTCTACGACCCCGACGCCGAAAAGTGTCAGACGTTTTACTTCGGAGGCTGCGGTGGCAACGCTAACAACTTCGAGACCATCAAAGACTGTGAGAAAACCTGTATCCCAGGTAATACTTACATTATACAAAGTCATGACACATTGCATTACGTTTTCACTAGGCATGTTTGGGTGTGTAATATACCAAATGACTACCTTGGTATGTTCCTTCCAGTAATCATATTAGTGATGTGTGGCATGGAAGATGGCCACATCACATTATTTTGTCTGCCAGGAATTGTGATATACCCGATTCTACTGTTGATGTCCTGTTACTTTGTGTACAAGGTTGTCTTGTGGTTGACAGATGTCTGCGAACTTAAACCAGAAGTCGGACGCTGCAGGGCGCGGAAACGTCGGTTCCACTACGACCCTGAAACCCAAAAGTGTAAGAAGTTTTACTACGGAGGCTGCGGTGGCAACGCTAACAACTTCGAGACCATCAAAGACTGTGAGAAAACCTGTATCCCAGGTAATACTTACATTATACAAAGTCATGACACATTGCATTACGTTTTCACTAGGCATGTTTGGGTGTGTAATATACCAAATGACTACCTTGGTATGTTCCTTCCAGTAATCATATTAGTGATGTGTGGCATGGAAGATGGCCACATCACATTATTTTGTCTGCCAGGAATTGTGATATACCCGATTCTACTGTTGATGTCCTGTTAATATGTGTACAAGGTTGTCTTGTGGTTGACAGATGTCTGCGAACTTAAACCAGAAGTCGGACGCTGCAGGGCGCGGAAACGTCGGTTCTACTACGACCCTGAAACCCAAAAGTGTAAGAAGTTTTACTACGGCGGCTGTGGTGGGAACGCTAACAACTTCAAGACCAGGCGCGCCTGTAGGAAAAGATGCGTCTGACCTGTTATTCAAATAAAATCTCGATATCCGATAGAGCTTTCCTGTAATGTTTATCAGGATAGGGTACTATATACCAAATGGGTACCCCAGAGGGTGTGTTGAATATAAATCTTGACGTGTGATATTGGTTTACTGTTATTCCAATCACGCCACAGACGAAGGGCGGTGGGGTAGCCTAGTGGATAAAGTTGGCTCGTCACGCCAGAAATCCAGGTTCGATTCCTTTCATGGGTACCATGTGTGAAGCTCATTTCCGATGTCCCCTTCCGTGATATTGCTAAAAGCGGCGTAACACGGCGTAGTCGGTACATGTGGATACATATGGATCGGATGACCAACTTGTACTCTGACTATGAAAAAAACCTACGACTACTTTGTGCATCAAAATCTTTGACTCTACTTGTAAATGCTATTCCAACGTTTTGATCGGTTTGTCGGTTTGATTACTCCGAACCCGAATCGCCAAGAAAGGTCTCTCAGATTACAGAATTACATAACTGTACATGTAATTCAGCAATCTGATGCTCTATCGTGAGACCCGCCCCCTTGGTCAAATGCCTGCCCGGAGAGTGGAGGGTCGGTGGTGCGAACCCACGCAGCGTCATAAAAAAAGACTCCCAAATTCACAAGAGGAGGTGCTATTAACTCTTTGAAATTTGATAAAACCGCAGAATTCAGAATTTTTGTAAAGATGCTAATGATAGTTTTGTCCCATATCTTACAGTGCTGTTTAATATGTTGTTTGATAATGCCCACTTTCCTATAATTACATTCAAGTGTATTATCCAGAGTATACATCAGTAATTTTAAGGTTAGGGTGTATGGCTTGTTTATCGATTTGCAATAGCTGTTGAGAGTTTAAATCGGATGAAATTATGGTCAGTACTCGTAAATAGAGGTGTTTCTTGCAAAAATGATTGAAGCTATACAGTCTATTTGTACAGTTATTTTAAGGCTAGCGTGAAGTTTAAAGATTCATTTTCTTAAATGTTACGGAGTCCAAGAGGAGTACGTCAGGGTTGTGTATTAGGCCCCCTCTTATTCGCGATGTTCATTAACGAACTAGCTGCTGAAGTTGAACAGAATTCTGGACCAGGAATAGAACTTCATCCTGATATTACAGAGATATTCCTGTTATTGTTTGCAGACGATATAATTCTAATCTCAGATACCATATGTAGACATAATAGCTTATTGATGTTCTAGAAAAGTATTGTAATGATTATGATTAGGACGTCAATTTGGATAAAACAAAGATGGTTGAATTTAAGAAAGGTGGAGTGTTGTCAAGAAAATAGATTTGGTACTATAAAGGTATAAAGTTGAAGTGTGTCTTCTTATAAGTATTTGGGCGTTACTTTTACGAGAAGACTGTCCTGGTCAAGTCGTTAGTCTAATGCTGGTTTACATCGGGAAAAGGCAATGTTTGGAATTTTAAGGCCATTGACAAAATTACATCCTCTTTGACAAGACTTAGTCCCAATTTTGCTCTATGGTTCCGAGGTTAATAAAAAATTGAGAGTGGCGCCTGCTCGGTTTAGATGTTTTTCGCATCAGCTTCGTGTTGAAACTGGGAGATACGCTAATTTCCCACGTGACAGAAGATAATGTTGTGCTTGTGATGTTGGGTGTGTGGAGATATGTGTTGGTTTGCCCCGGTTATAACAAGTTACTGGTGCATCACTTACCAAAGAATTTTTGTGAAAATCCAACCCATCAAAAAAATAATATCATTATGTCTACAACTGACTGAAAATTAAAAAAACGTCTATTTCTATCAAGCGGCTTCGTATTACATTATTGTCAGAACAATAAGATCTGTTCACATGACTATCCATTGTAGTACAAATTTAACCATTGGCCAATGGCCTACACTTACGAAATAAACCGAAGTGAATACCGAATTGAACAAAAGACGGTAAAGACGTACTTCTTGTTACTCTGCCTTACGCTCGGCATTAAAGGGGCTAAAACAAGGACTGGTCTTATGTACGGTGTCACTTTACTGTGCCGGAGTGGCGTCTCCATGTTAAACCACAGCATGGAACCTGTACAGTCCACAATTGTCCAAGAGCAAGCTACACAAACACACCCACACGTACATTAACATCGCTATATAAGAGCAATGATCTCGATGCTAAAACCCAATTTCACCTCTAACTCATGTGGACTCGAAACAAGAGCTTTACGCAACGCACTTATGATAGAATTCTGTGAATTTAACTATTAAATATTTTGTGATATTTATATTGTTTTTAAAGGCTCAGAGAATAATATAACGATGTTCATGTTAGAGTTTGTTGATGAGAAAAACTAAAGACAGGCTAAATATATCTTTGTTCATGGCTCTTATTCCCTATAAGTCTTCGACTATGCATTGGAAAGACCAACCCGTGAAAGAGCTTGCCGCAAATACATCAGCGGCAGGGAACACATGTCACATCCATCACGAAAGGGCGATTCACACAGCACAAAGGACCCGTGTAGATCCGAGTTAGAATAGGTCTTCAGCCAACCCATGCTTGCAGTAACATTGACTATGGTTGTCGGGAGAGGCGACGAACGGGATCGGGTGGTCAGACTCGCTGTCATGGTTTATTAAGTGTCTTCGTATCCCAATTGTGTAGATCGATGCTCATGATGTCAGTCACTGGACTGTTTGGTCCAGACTAGACTATTTATTGAAAATTTGTCAAACAACAAACAAACAAAATATACTACAAAGAGTTTTCGTTCAAATAGTATCGACAAAATGTTTTGTCAAAGTCCAAACAGAGGGATCTGTTTTTAGTTAAAGAAAATACTCGGTAACTATCGGCCTGTGTCCATGAATCTGCGGGGATCGGTGAATCTCATTCACGAACTGACAGTTACGAGCAGGTTCTCCTTAACAGTCAACAAATAGACACATGCAGAGCAGAATAATCTGGCGATTTGTTTACAATCTTGGAATATAAACACGAAATGTATCTCAATTATAAGAATAGGTTTTCAGCAACCCATGCTTGTCGTAAGAGGCGACTAATGGGATCGGGTGGTCAGGCTCGCTGACTTGGTTGGTGCATGTCATCGTATCCCAATTGCGTAGATCGATGCTCATTATGTCAATCACTGGATTGTCTGGTCCAGACTCGATTATTTACCGACCGCCGTCATTTAGCTGGAATATTGCTGAGTGCGGCGTTTAACAACAAGCAAAAAAATGTTTATATTTATAAGTAAGGGTTCTGTGTAAACGCAATGATGCCCTCACGCAGGGAGTCTATACGGGTCTTCTTATATGGACTACAGTAAACTACGGTTATAACGAACACGCTTATAACGAACTGACGGATATAACGAACTTACTTTTGGGTCCCGACTATTTGCTGTTGTTATACTGTATATATGCTTATAACGAACTACGGTTATAACGAACTAAAATTAGTAGTCCCTTTGAGTTCGTTATAACCATACTTTACTGTACTTGCAAGATATAAAGACGACTTCTGTGTGTGGCAAAAAAAAAGAAGTATACAGGTAGAGACACGTATCATCAATTTTGGCGAGGTATTTCCATACACAAAATGTTACCTTTGCTGTTTTTATCTATGACACTTGAAACGCGCCTTACAAAAACAAAACAAAATTGTTTTCGCTCTATTCCATTGTCACACACACTATCGCATCGGTCACAAACTATCTAGCCATTTAACTATCGATTAAATAGGCGCAACCAGCGCATGTTGTCATGACAAAGCCAGTATTGATCAACAGTCATGGTGGGGATTACATGAAGACAGATTATATTAAGTGTTACTATTACGTATTTGTCACACGTACTCAAAGCTACACCAGAGGGAGATTGTTCCTTACCGGTTGCACATATCTCACAAGGGTCTCTTGTGAAAATCTGCTGGTTTTGTTGGTTCTCAACTTAGGCAACCCATCAAACAGGTTCACATATCTTCAGAAATGATCCTTTAACAGATCACGGTAGAGTGAGTGAGTGAGTGAGTATGGTTTTACGCCGCTTTTAGCAATATTCCAGCAATATCACGGCGAGGGACACCAGAAATGGGCTTCACACATTGTACCCATGTCGGGAATCGAACCCGGGTCTTCTGCGTGACGAGCGAACGCTTTAACCACTAGGCTACCCGACCGCCCCAGATCACGGTAGAGGCCAGACAGTTTTCTATAACCACGTGCAGCATGTACATAACATGTACTCACTTATGCCTGTTCAATTTGAATATAAGTCTGGTTCCAATGCAATTACAGCGTTTTATACACGTTGTGCAACCATTGCACATGCACAAATAATA
The DNA here is from genome assembly GCF_023055435.1 of Haliotis rufescens. Lineage (NCBI taxonomy): Eukaryota > Metazoa > Mollusca > Gastropoda > Lepetellida > Haliotidae > Haliotis > Haliotis rufescens. Next base: position 29,978,379 of record NW_025964001.1, on the reverse strand, counting down.
TTTGCTGCTTTCTTCCGTGAAAGATATGCGGTTCGCCAACACTTATTGTTTGAATTAGTGATCTGAAGGCACGTGCTGGTTTTGCAATTTCGCCATCAAAAGACTGTGGGGCATGCACGTCAAGATTATATACGTGCTGTATGGGTTATAATCAGAATGACACCCACGGTCCGAATGGTTCAATTTCATGGTTACATGGCGTTTGTGTGAACAAACATGATCAACAGGTATTCTAACATGGGGAGAAAATCACAAATAAACAAACGGGTTGCCACTCAGAACATATTACCACCGTTTCCACGTCACATCAAGGATGGTTGACATTTTACGATTTGAGGGATGGCAATGTTCAGCACCAGGTGCGAGACACACGTACCAAATGATATACACACGGATACAGACTGTGACAGAGGAGGTGCCAAACAGCCTACAGATATAACTGTTATCTGGTCCTTGCTAATCAAACGCACGTGTGCATATTTATTAACCCTTACTGCACTTAGATCGATTTTAATAGCGTCGTGAAGTTTTTATCTAAATAACGATTTACTCTCATTTGTCGATTTGTCATTGCGTCCTTACATGAAATCCTGAAATGTTGTTATAAGCATATGCTATGTTGTAGCCATCATTTGAAATCGTACCCGATAAGGATTTTATGAAGATATTGTCAGATGTCATAGTTTTTTCAAAAACTCTAACTACTAAAATCATAGTAAACAACCAGTCTTGGTAAAAGCAGGTTCCATACGGCACACATTTCTTTGCAGTACTTCATTATTTTCCACACACATATCAATCCCATGCAGAAATGTCAAATTCAGTTTTGGTATTAATTTTGTATTTACGATTTTATTACTTTTGCGTTTCTTCTTTTGCAGAGTATATAAGAAAAATACATTTTAACATATAATCATTTACCCCCGCGACGAGCCATATTGAGTCGAGACCACCCTCATACCTATGACATGTCACGAGGACAAAGAACAAATGGTATTTGGTGTTGCAGAGGTACCTTGTTTTCTTATAAGTTGTAATCATGTTCTACCTTCAATAAACAACCCGGTTCGAAACATTTATTTTCAGAGGTTTGTCTGAACCATACGGGCCGTGCTAGTGGTAAACGTCTGAGACCTGCATCACTTCGGGCTTTCCCTCCATTAATTAAGCTGACGCGCCGTGATATAACTGGAATACTGTTAGAAGCGGCATTGAACCCAGATCACTCACTCAAGAGAGAAACGTTTGGATCCCTTGAAGAAGTGACACAAACTGTAGAGCCCTACATATTTCTGCTCGGCAGTGTATAACATGGAGGTGTGTGACTGTGCACTGTAAAATAATATATCTCTTTTCAACTCAATTGGGCAATTACCATGGCATTATTAGGATGTTTATGGACGTGGCTCACTAGTGAGAAATATCGTCTTGTTGTTTTAGTGACATACAAAACCGTCTGCTCTTTATTCGTTAAGAGTCCACATCTGCCAAGGTTGTCGTCTGCTTTGCTTGTGTTTGTGTGACCTCCTGTTTGACTGTTTCGTAGCACGCAAGGGTTAATGGAACACGCTATAAACAGTCACACATTGGTGTGCATTATAACCGAATGTTAGACTGTACATCTATAAATATCTCAATTGAGTAATTACCATGGGCAGATATGAAAGACCAGATGTGCATGGATGTGTCGGACTATAGAGATACATAATGCGGTTTCAGTCAAATGCCAAACCATATCCTCTTGATTCGTGAAGCATCTACCATGATGAAGGTTATCGTCTGCTTAGCTGTTGTGGCATTCCTGGCTGGACAAAGTCATCAGCAATCTTCTGATGAAGGTAAGTTATACAGAGTGAGGGCTAGAATGCGCGATATAACAGTTCCCTTACGTCATGTTTAAATACTAGTACTGTCCAGATGTGTGGCATGACACATGTTCCCTAACATCATGTTTCAACGGTGTGTCACAGCGACCATCTTTTTGTTAAAATATTACCTTTGTGTTTTGTATTGCATATTCTAAGATGCTTTGTTGAAAGATCATAGCGGCCGACAGTACTTTATGTTGCGATTAAAGTACACTTTTGAGTTACTTCATAATGGGCTGACGTCACGACGCTGTTCAATATTACCTCCCGTGTAAATCTAACGTATCCTTGGTAACGCTGTTCCATCATTTTTGTCAATCAATCCACATCAGTAACCGAGCGGTGGATTAGTTACTTTAAAGATGTGAAAAAAATTGAATATAATTGCCTGAGAAGAAATATAGCAAAATGACAGCAAGCATCTCCCAGGCTTCATGCATACAAACAACGGTGTCCGTGTCAACGCCATCGGATCGTGTAGTGCAACCAACTCCATATCATGACTTGCAGTCTGCAGTCTGCTAACATTAGCGGTGGAAACAAAGTTGCAACTTTTATATTCATAAAACACCTCAACTCGCAATAACCTGCGACACAGAACTTCGGCTTTGTTTTGTGTTAGACAGCTACAGCTTGTGTACATTGTGTTACGTTTTCGCATGTGTGGATGTGTGATATACCAAATAACAACTACTTTATATGGTTAACTTCTGGTAATATTAAACTTGTTGTGTTACTTGAATTACCTCCCTTGGATGTGTACTACGTCACGGCATGTGTGTTCATCCGTCGGACATGTAGAAGGACCAGTAAAAAACAGTCGCTCAACACTTAAACATTTTGTATGTTCTTTTTGGACCCACAAGTCTTATGCCATTGATATCAGCACGTAACATGTTTCTCTTCTGGTCTTGACAGGTATGGGGGCGGTCGGGTAGCCTAGTGGTTAAAGCGTTCGCTCGTCATGCCAAAAACCCGGGTTCGATTCCCGACATGGGTACAATGTGTGAAGCCCATTTCTGGTGTCCCCCGCCCTGATATAGTGGAATATTGCTAAAAGCGGCGTAAAACCATATTCATTCACTTGACAGACAGGTATGGTGATATGCCACATTTTACTGTTCATGTACTGCTAATATGTGTGCTAGTTCGTCTTGTTGAGGTCAGGTGTCCGTGTTTCCAGTATAACGAATTTTAAGCAGATCTTGAAAGACATTACTTTCTAATTAATTCAGCCTGCAAGCTGAAGCGAGAAACCGGATTATGCAAGGCGTATTTCCCCTGGTACTACTTCAACTACAACTCTTGAATGACATCTATTCCTACTTCATTTAGTCTGCGACCTTAAACCAGAAGTCGGATTCTGCAGGGCGCGGAAACGTCGCTTCTTCTACGACCCTGGGACCCAAAAGTGTAAGAGGTTTATCTACGGCGGCTGTGGTGGCAACGCTAACAACTTCAAGAGCATCGCTGACTGTGAGAAAACCTGCGCTCCAGGTAAGACAGAGATTACATGCAACATTGGTTACGTTTTCATTACATCTAAAACGTCATTGCAAGAGAATCGCCAGTCTGTGTTATCCACCGAAACAGATTTCCTTCTGCCGTAAAGGGCAAAATAGCTGTGAAGATGATAGGAATGGACCACTGAAAATCAGTCAAGCATGTTTTGGTGTGTGACATACCAAATGGCTACCTTATATAATGTCTTACGCGAGTGGTGGTTTGAATGGAAGATGGCCACACTACAAAATTATGTTTCTTATGACCTTGCCAGGTAATGTGATATGCCCGATTAGACCCGTGAAGATCCGGGGTAGAATAGGTCTTCAGCAACCCATGCTTGCCGTAAAAGGCGACTAACGGGATCGGGTGGTCATGCTCGCTGACTTGGTTGATGAATGTCATCGATCCCAATTGCGTGGATCGATGCTCATGATATTAATCACTGGATTGTCTGGTCCAGATTCGATTATTTACAGACCGCCGTCAAATAGCTAGAATATTGCTGAGTGCGGCGTTAAACAACCAACCAACCAACTGTTCATGTACTGTTGATATGTGTGATAGGTTGTGTTGTGATGACCAGGTGGCCGGGATAATGAACCTGAACATTGAAACACAGATCCATTGAAATATTTAAACACGTCTATTTCCGGTTCATTCAGTCTGCAACCTGGAGCCAGAAAAAGGATTATGCAAGGCGTATTTCCATCGGTTCTACTTCAACCACGTCAGCCAAAAGTGTGAGACGTTTATCTACGGCGGCTGTGGTGGCAACGCCAACAACTTCAAGAGCATCGCCGACTGTGTGAAAACATGTACCTGACCTGTTACGTTAATAAAATCGTGACACCGATGGGGCTTCCTGTCATGATTATCATGTCCTTGGTCAGATGGGCACAAAACACGTGTGACTGTCTATACGCAATATTTAAGTCAAAAGTGTATATCGACGCCAATAACTTCGACGCCACGTGTCATAACAGCAAAGTATTCCAATACATAACAAGTGCAAAAGTGAGCGTGGCTCACTAATACCCCCGACCCGCCTAGTGTGTCAGTAGTTACAAATTAAATAGCTAGGATAGGGTTAGCCCCTTAGGGTTTGAAAAATTCATGAAAAAATGGAACATTAATCAAAACATTTTTTTTCTTTTGACTGCACCCCTCAATATGACACAGATTATATGTACTAAGTTTGAGATGAATCCACTGAAAAGTTAAAGAGAAATCGCGCGGACAAAGTTTTCGGACGGTTAGGGTTTGAAAAATTCATAAAAAAATGGAAAATTAATAAAAACATTTTTTTTCTTTTGACTGCACCCCTTCATATGACACAGATTATATGTACTAAGTTTGAGATGAATCCACTGAATAGTTTAAGAGAAATCGCGCGGACAAAGTTTTCGGACGGACGGACGGACGGACGGAATCTTGGTATAACTATATACCCCCGACATTTTGTATGAGGTATAAAAATACTTATGCTAAAAGCACGGGAGCACATACCAGAAGTAACAATAGGAAATTGCATCAGACATCGTTTTGGTCACTGTCCTCCGCAAGTTTGGAAATGCCCTTGACATGTCTACCATAAAAAGTAAACGTAAAAGTTTCAAAATGTAAAAATCTTGGAAAAATGAAGAACCATCAGTGAAAATATAATATAAATACATGTTGTTGCCATGGGTTCAGGGTTAGAATTGGTACCAAGCAACCTTATCTATGTTAGTCTTTCGAGGTAACGTATGATGAAGCTCGGTGATTTGGGTGATAGTTTGGCGACGTACATTGGACCCCGAAGGCGAGGATCTTTGCTCATAATATCAATAACTGGTGTGTCGGGTCGAGTCTTGATTATTTACAAGAATCCGCCGTCATATACCTGTAATAATGCTGAGTATGGCGTTAAACAAAAAGATCCAGCTTGAATTTGTAAACAAAAATAATTATTTTGGTCACTCAGAGTCAGAGGTTTCAAATCACAGTAACAACCTCTGAGTGAAACCACATCACCGCAATAACCAGTGTTATAGAAATGTTATCTTCTTCAGTCATTGTCGATGGACATTTTGTAACTGCCCTACATTTCACAATACAGTTTAGCCCGCTAACCTATCTGTAAATTTAAAACACAGTATGTGTATCCCCTAAAAACATATACAACATTTTGTTCTGTAAGTCTTCAAAGTCCATTTCTGGTTGATTAGATACCAAACATATAATCCTAATACACCAAAGAGCAACTACCATTTGATGCATTCGTTACAAAGCCACTTGAATATTTTCACGGTAGGACAAACATCATACTAATTCCGTATCTAGAACATTATCAGATTCATTATTCTAAATATCAGTTAAATTTATATTTCTGTCTGATGCAAAACAAAACTTCAAACTGAGGGTTTCTTTGAAAAAGTTTATCATTATTATTTTGAACAGGGCGACATATACATAGAGAAGAACAGCAGTATTCAGAGGTGCTTTGTGGTTCATCATACTATTTGCTTGAGATGACGTTACGAGTCACCATTATTATCAATTTGTTAATAGTCCAATGTCAATATTTCTGTAAAATTGTAATTTGGGGATACATTCATAGGACTTCAAAGTAAATCCTATAAATGCTGGTACAGGGGATACAGTGTCGCCAATGTTTCTGAACACAGAGAAAGTCTTGTGGTAAGTACACTCTTGGCATTTTACAACTACAACTACGGGACTTCCGTTTTAGCGCACCTGAGGTAGAAGTTTGAAATTTCCGCTTGGACAATCCTTCGTAAATCTCAAATAAATGGACTCATCTACACGCGGAGAAGCCAGATCAAGTAGAAAGAGAAACAATTTGGATAATTACATTGTAACAAAAGACATGAACAAAAGGTATCCATTAAAACTACGCAGCATTAGACGGAGATTGTTATTACAGTTTACCATGCCTCTTGTTTGGAAGGAAGAACTAGAAGGAAATCCGAGCCGAAATTCCGACTCATGTACATTAAGAAACAGATCAGCAAGAAGGGGAATAATTGGTGCCCATGGGGATGCCTACTTTTTCCTAAATGTCCAAATTTCACACAGATGTTTTCAATGAGGGAAGTACAACAATTCACGTTTTTCCTCAGTAAAATTCTGAAAACATGAGCTTTCATTTTTGACAAATTGTTCTAATCAGCTTAACCTGGAGATTTAAATATTATCACCGCGTTTCAAATGCCCCACGAATCAATGAGTGAAGTTTCCCTTTAGCTTGTGTGGGATAGTGGTGTACAAAGTTGAAAAATGATGTTTTGACAGAACATGAGAGAGAGAGAGAGAGAGAGAGAGAGAGAGAGATGTCGTTTAAAGTATGGAAACTTAAACCAGTACAATGGGCATGTGGTCGACAAGACTTGATAGTCGACTGGCTACCCACACCATAGTTCTGACACCTGCATTTTCTCCAAAGATTTGAAACCAATATGTCAAACAGATTTCAAGAACAGTCAGCTCAAGTCAATTCTGAAATTCAAGAATTCTCTGGTATCTTTGAAGATTTAATTAAATACTATCTATGCCAGAATAAAATGAGCATATTTATGGTTGTCATGATGTATATATGTGGGAGATAATTTATTTCAATTTGATGTTCTATTGTAATGATTAATTATGTTGAATTGTATTATGTACTAAAGGCCTGTGGCCTCTTGAGTACGAAATAAAGATTGATCAAGACTGTTATGTACTATAGTTTCCAATGACGAGATGAAACGAGTTACTTGCCTCTGCTCGGTTCCTTATTGCAACTATTTCGCTAAACCAAACATGGTATACACTTGAATGGATAGCCTATAATATAAGTCACTGTGAAGTATGTCAGCGGTTATGGCAGAGGAGGCCAAGTGAGCAATTCCAATCATGGGGAATCGAAAATCGGAGGTTGAGGCAGTTCCATTCACTCAGTCATCAACAGATTTCCGAAATGCATCAACAGTTATTGAGACAGATCGTATTGTAACGTCGGTCATGGTTTCCATATTCAAGATGCCGTATCTACGGAGGTCGCTATGAGAGAAGTTGTATATCCTAGTGGGTGTCTCTTCTGCCCTTAGGTACACTAGAAACCTATGATCGTGGGCTCGAATCCCTGTCCGCGCAGATTATGTTTCTTGGTTTGTCAGCACCATACATGTGCTTGTGGGTTTCACCAAAACGTCTAAGACCTGCATCACTTCTGGTCTTCCCACCCACTTCAAGCTGAAACGTAGTGATAGGACTGGAATACTGTTTAAAACGGCTTTAAGCCCAACTCACTCACTCACGCTCTAACCCAACTCACTCACTCCCGCTCTCACTGTTTATGCTGCAGCAACAATACTGAAGGTAATCGAACAATATTTAGGTATTTCATACGTGTGATAGTCAAGAGGGTGTCGGTTTAAGAAGCACCTTTCCCATCTTCCCGAGGCAAGAGAGTTAACTGACTTTAAAAGTCAAGTTTCCACCTTTGTCGAACTAGGATGGATTTCCTGGTCTCGATCGTAGCACCACCAGTGGCTATTACAAGTTATGTTCCTTCTATGCTTCGCCTATGGACCAATCAGATTCCACCTCTCGTATCACTTGCATTTGCTTCAAACAAAATGGCAGCGCCCAGTCACGACGATCAGATCGATAATCAAGATGTGAATTGTAATAAAACGGGTCTTACATCGCCAAGTGCATCAAGTCACGCGAGCACCTTCATTAAAAACATGAAAAGATTTGAAAAATATGTGTTGACAACGAGTTGGCGGTGCACATGCTTTGCAAATCCTGCAATCGACCAAAATCTGCATCACAGTTTACGAACAGGATTTCGATTTGATTGGACTAATCATAGACTCGTTAGTCCAGCCAAAATGTAACTCCATAATACCAGCCTAGTTCAGCAAGGGTGGAAACTGGACTTCAGTTAACTCATTTGCCTCGGGAAGATGCTCCTTTCCTTACTTAAATGGCACATCTATCGAATTATGTTTGTTTGCTATTGGTCAATTACTTGTGAAATGAACAGTGCAAAATGATGTGTTAAATAAAAAACCTGGCTATCAGGCAATTACAAGAAACTTTGTGAACTGTGGGATAAGGAGAAAGCATATGTACGACGTGATAGGGCGGCCATATTAGAACGAAGATTATACAGGCCTTTTTCAGGTGTCTCTTCCCACGATAAGCTAACTTGTCATAACACCACCAAGAAACGGTTCAACACACCTGCGGCCATGTTGAAGTGTCTTCTCTGCTTGTTGTTTGTGGGACTCCTGACTGCGCCAAGCTGGCAACAGTCCATGGATCAAAGTAAGACACCCTAGACATCAAACAGTATCACGAGTATACATTGAGGCTTCATGACGGGGTGTTTTTATTTCTCATTCATATGTGACGAAGATAAGTGTTATATTTACAAGGTTTGTTAAACTGCCCTACAATCATCTCCTACGACTGCCTAATCTTCGGGGATGTGTGATTTAATGACATAAGAAGTAAATAATTACTGACAACGGTTTACCGAGATTTTGTGCTCAAAGGATAGAGAGATTACTGCACGAGTTGTGATATAAATGGTAGAGCTATAACTGTTACTTAAACACACTAGCTTGGGCAACTTTTAGCATCGAATCGATGCCTATCTTCATATTGCAGTGGCGCTTTAATACATAACACAACGGTCATGACTGACGACAACCGGCTGACAGCTTACAACTCAAACCTTGTGTGACCCTCCACTAAAACGTTTCCGCCACATCTGTCGATAATCAATGGGATAAGAATAATGAAAACAAGATAAGATCTAGAAACATTCACAACACACTCTCAAACCATAAAGTTGCGACACAGAGGCAGGTGACTTCGACCGAAAAGAAACGCATTTATGAATTACAACTTTGAAAGTAGTCCGTCATATTCTGACGTAGTTCATCACAATGGAGTAGCCACTCACGGACCTAGAATTCGATCTCACACAAATAGTTGATACCAGTTAACCCAAGTGTGTTCTCGACCACAGGTGTGTAAGAAATGTCGATCAGGTCCGAAGAAACGTAAACTACACATGTGCGAGTGCGATTCTATAATTTTATCTGCGCAGATGTGAGTTTTTCTTCACTATAATTAACACACGGGCAAACTGATTGCTGAATCTCGCAATCATAAAATGAGTGAGATTTTACGCTGCTACAATTAATGTTACTTGTGCTGTCCCATTGGGGCTTACCTTAAGACATTCCTAATGCAGGATAATGAAATTTGTGAATAGCTATGGTCAGCAGGAAAATCAATTCTAAATAATCAAATTAAAAAACTTTACATAGTATCCTGTACATGCACAAACGTATTGAAACTCTAACGACTGTAGGGTGTTTTTTTAGGAAATCTATTCTTCCGTTGCTGATGCCATATGCACACGATGCGTCAGTTTCATACGTTCAGTTGTTTCCGATATGTACGGTAATGAGTAGGGAAGTGTAGAAAATACCAAACAAAAAACATCTCATACAATTTCCCACTGACATGTGCAGGAATGGTTAAGAAAAAGAGACGTTTTCAATAAGGCTACCATTGCTCGGATCATCCGCATGATAATTGATTATTTCAATAGCCAACAAGGATACAACCCATCATTCAATGAGTCACTCTCACTCACGCACCTACCCCTGGGGATTCGGATAATACAGATACCTAGCAGACTATGCTTGTTGTAAGGGGCGACTAAACGCATCAGGTGGTCTGACTTGGTTGACGGCATGTCATCGTATACCAGTATTGCGTGGATAGATGCTCGTGATGTCAATCACTGGATTACCTGGTCCACACTTGATTATTAACAGACCACCGCCATATAGCTGGAATATTGCTGGGTGCGGCGTTAATCAAAAAATACTCACGCACCTGTTTCAGTGAACACAATCTTGTTGCAGCCTGTCACATGAAGCCGGAGACGGGGATGTGCAAGGGGCTGTTCCGCCGCTTCCACTACAACGCCGACACCAATCTGTGCGAGATGTTCATCTACGGCGGATGTGGCGGCAATGGCAACAATTTCCTCAATATCGCCGAATGTGAGAAAACCTGTCATGCCATAAAAGTATGAAATGCGTTGACTGAACCCCGCTTAACAAGAATAGTACAATCTGCCAAACAAATGTTTTGTTTTCTCTACTTCATTGAAAAGATATCAAACTTTTCTACGAATACCAAACCTCTATTACACCATTACCAGAATATCCAGAGGGATTGGTGGGGTCTAACATCTACTACTAGATCGAGGGCAACTGGCAGCATTTCTTATCAATAATGGATAATACCACAGACTCTGAAAACCATGATGATGATGATGATGTTTGTTGTTTTACGCCGCACTCAGCAATATTCCAGCTCTATGACGGCGGTCTGTAAATACTTGAATCTCGACAAGACAATCCAGAGACTGATACCAAGCGCATCGATCCACGCAATTGGGATACGATGACATGCATCAACCAAGTCAGCGAGACTGACCATCCGATCCCGTTATACGGCAAGCATGGTTTGCTAAAGACCTATTCTGCCCAAGATCTTCACTGGTAGAAACCACCATGTAGTCTGATCAGAGCATAACCTCTTGAAGGCCCAGTACTTGATAATTCCACTGAATTACCGCTATATTACGTTCAAATGACAAGTAAAACCAGTGATAATATTAGGGAGTAATACGCTAGGCCCTCACCCAGCTGATCCATTTGGAAACCAACTGCGACAAACATAGGTCACATGAGACCTAACCCAACAGTATCCCTACTGACAAACTCGTTGCAAGCTGTAAGGAAACACAAGAAAAACCATAGCCCAGTTTTTAGTTACATCATTGCGTATCTGCTTAATACAGGAAAGCCCACAGTGATGCAGGTTCTTGATCTGTTTGCCTTTCTACTGGAACTCACAAGCATGAGGAGTGTTGTGTGTACACACCAAGCATAATCAATACTTGGATTCAAACACACGAGTGAGTGAGTGAGTTTGGTTTAACACCGCTTTTATTCCAGTTATATCACGGCGTGTCAGCTTAATGTGGGAGGAGAGGAAAGCCCGAAGTGATGCAGGTCTCAGATGTTTACCACTTCGGCGAAACCCAGGAGCACAGGTATGGTGTTGACGAACCCAGAAACATAATCGGGGCGTATTGTGATTCGAACCCTCAATCATAGGTTTCTGGTGTGCCCAAGGGACGCAACTCTGCATGGCGAATCATGGCACCTTAGACGACTGGGCCACCCGTGCCCCCTCAAACACACAAGAGGGTCCAGAAATGGGTTTCACATATTTGGCTCATGTGGAAAATCAGATCACAATACTTTGAGAGTATTAAGAGCCCCTCAAGTTGGGATTATTCAAGCTAATGTTCAGCTTGAAATTCAAAGGTCCAGTGGCCACCTACAGAGATGTCTAAACTAAAAGAGGAAGGGAACATGTAAAACTTTACCAGGGACAAATGGATGGGCATAAGCTCACTTTCAGTCAGGAGAGCTAAACAAGATCAGACACCACACGGATCTACAAATGACAAATAAAATGTCATTATATTGCCACATTCTCATTTATTGGATGTGGTACTTTAGACAGAATAAATGCAAAATTGGCTGTATTGGAGAGGGGTTGTGTGGGGGTTACACGGGTGGCTCGGTTGCCTCAGTAGCCGCCATTCACTGTGCAGAAACTTTTCGTATCCGAAATCATGTTTCTAGATTTGTAATCACCATCCCTGTGCTCTTGGGTTTCAGCAAAGTGGCAAGCGTCTAAGACTTCCACCACTTTGAGCCTTCCTTCAAAATTAAGCTGTGATATAACTAGAATGTGTCCCGTAAAAGGTGACTATGCTTGTCGTAAAAGGCGACTAACGGGATCGGATGGTCAGGCTCGCTGACTTGGTTAATGCATGTCATCGATCCCAATTGTGTGGATTGATGCTCATGATATTAATCACTGGATTGTTTGCTCCAGACTCGATTATTTACAGACATCCGTCATATAGCTGGAATATTGCTGAGTGCTGCGTTGGACAACCAACCAACCAACCAACTAGAATATTGTTAAAAGTGGCGTTAAACCCAACTCACTCTCACTGTACGGGAAGAATAAAGCAACATCTGAGGACGTTTATAAGCTTTAAATCCTGCATCCGAGTTGAGAAACCTACATCAGCGCAGAGGTTTCATTCCAAGGATAAGGATTCTAAATCCAATGGAAAATGTTTCATCCAACTTATAAAGCAACTTTTACACTTTAATATACTCTAAAATGATGAATATCTATGTACAGAATTAGATCCGACAACCAGATTGTCAATTTCACGTCTGCAACAAAACCTGGTCACAATTAATGATAATTCAGAAAAAAAACATATTTTATCAAACACTGCCAATAATAATTCACAACTCTCCAAAGAATGACTTCAAAATAGTTTCCTTCTGTTCATGATGCCCCAGTAACAAAAGTGTTTGCAAGTTGAGAATCATTAGCAACATATGTGATGTGAGGTGATAAGAAATTCGGTTTAACGTCGCGTCGAAGATTATTGCACTTATATAGCGACGTGCATGTACACGTGTGTGTGTGTGTGTGTGTGTGGTTGCTTGTACTTGTCCGGTCAATGCCGATTTATAGTGCTAGCCCACTGAGATACCATGCCGCAGTTTAACATGAATATCCCACTCAGACACAGTATACTGACTCCAAACCCACCAGTCCTTGTTTTAGCAACAACAAGAAAAGTCTTTTAACGTCTTCTTGTATGACGCGGCCGGGGATAGAACCCTGGACCTTCCGCTCTCCGGGCGAACGCTCTAGACCACGGAGGTGGTCAGCAAAATATGTAAGGGTTTGAATTTCAGAAACAGGAAACAGTTGACAGCCTGAGGTGATGCTGGTTTTAGAGGATTACCACTTTGGTAGAACCTAGGAGCATGGTGCTCCTGAACTTAGAAATATAAACACGGCGAAACGGGATTCGAACTCACTATACCCTGATTATGAGATATAACCTGCTTTGAGAGGTGAGGTGAAATTGGGTTTAACATCGCGTCCAAGATTATTGCAATTATATAGCGACGTGCATGCACGTGTGTGTGTGTATGTGGCTGCTTGTACTAGTCCGCACTGATGCCGATTTATAGTGCTAGCTCACTGAGATACCATGCCGCAGTTTAACATGAATACCCCGCTCAGACACAGTATACTGATTCCGAGCCGACCAGACCTTGTTTTAGCCCCTTAATGCCGAGCGCCAGACAAGGTAACAACAAGTACAACCTTTTAACGTCTTTTTGTATGACGCGGCCGGGGATTGAACCCTGGACCTTCCGCTCTACCACAAGACCACGGAGGCGGTCACCTGCTTTGAGAACAATTGGATGACTACACAGAAGGTTTATGAGTAAAAACATAATATTATATTATATATAATATATTACTGGCTATTGAATTTAACCTGTTGGGTCAAGCCTTGGATTGACCCTAGGTCAAGCCATGGGTCAAGTCATGGTCAAATCATGGATCAAGCCTTGGGTCAAGTCATGGGTCAAGCCTTGGGTCAAGTCATGAGTCAAGCCATAGGTCAAGCCTTGGGTAAAGTCATTGGTCAAGCCTTTGGTCAAGTCATGAGTCAAGCCTTGGGTCAAATCTTGGGTGAAGCCTTGGGTCAACACAAGTAGCTGATCAGCATAAAAGAACAACAGAATTTGGGTTTATTCAAGGTTTATCATATCATCATTTGAAATGAAAATAAATTAAAATTAGCACACACTGTACAAGTGACAACTGATGTACATAATTACACACACTGTATCTCTCTAGTCTTCTGTATTGCTTACAGACTGCATGGATAGAATATAATTTGTTATTTGACACAATTAGCACCACTGAAACATGATTGACCACAAAATATTTTCACCATCAAGTGGATCGCTCAGAACAGTGACATACAACATGATTAAAGTTTCACCTGATACAACAAAAGGATTATTTGAATATGAAGAAGCTTGCCAATAATCAAATTTCAAATGATGACTTCCAATCAGAGCCAATCAAACATCAACAGGTGAAGTAAGGACATACATATATTCATTACATTTATTTTTCTTCAGTCACTTTTACATCACAACTTTAAGTGTCTATTTGAAAGCAGAGATAGATCCAGAATGTTCTAAAGTAATGGTGTGTGGTGTGGAGACGTTTGAGTTCTCTCCAGTGATAGGTTTAAACTTTGAGGTATTGACTTCAATGGTGGGATGACGTAGGATGGACATCCACCACTATGACAGCATGATGACAGCACATTATCTTAAAACTTGCAACTCTCAAATCATGAACAAACCTATACCCACTCAACAATGGTTCTAACCAAGATCATTCATGAAGATGATCAAAAAACATGATGAAATACATACAATCTGGGTAAATCATTAAAATAAACCTTCATATATTATTAGTTCCAGATACTAAAATTAAAATTATTTGTATCTCCCAGTATTTTGTCTTTAATTTTTCATTGACTATTTTTATGAAGTATGTTTACTTTATTGGTAAACATAATAACCATCCTCAATGCATGATGTTCACGCAAAACATGCAATCACAATATTGCGTGCACATATAACTCATGAAACAATAAACTGTAATGAATGTGGCACACTCATTTCTATAGACAGGTTTTCTTTCCACTGTGACATACATATTTTTCTGATGAGTCTATTTGAAGCATATCACCCCTGCAAGAAATGCCATTTTGTCTAGTTTCCCATCTCTTCACTCTGGGCTGGGAAATGTCATTTCCACAAATGGGCAACTGTGTGTAATAAATGCATCTCCATGCTATGTAGAAGATTCTACATTGGCTAGTTCCTGCTTCTCGGACGCTGACAGCTTCATGTCATTTAGAGAAAGTTTAAAAATTCTACTCTGATGAATATATTACAGCTGATAGCCTCACAGGTACTGTCCTTTCATCTAGCACCTTGTATCAGAAATGAATGTTACAATGTTTTCCAATTTCAAACAAACCTCCCATTAGTCAATTGAGATAGAAAATTGCATATCTGTTTTTGCACCTTTAAGAATTATTGTGGCTACTCTATTATCAAGATGCTCTGAATATATTGAAATAATACACTTTTGGGTGTGTTCATTGTAATTCCTGCAGTCTGAGACCCGTGAATATCCGGGGTAGAATAGGTCTTCAGCAACCCATGGTTGCCGTAAAAGGCAATTATGCTTGTCGTAAGAGGATCGGGTGGTCAGGCTCACTGACTTGGTAGAAGCATGTTATCGATCCCAATTACGTGGATCGATGCTCATGTTATCAATCACTGGATTGTCTGGTCCAGACTTGATTATTTATAGACCCCTGTCATATAGCTGGAATATTGCTGAGTGCGACGTAAAACAAACCAACCTGCAGTGAGTCGGATGATTTCCCATTTCCCAATGAATGTAAAACATAATCCACACCCACCAACATGGACTACTTTCACCACATCGGTCTGTATCGGAATAGCTGTTTTCCTAACCTTTTCCTTGTTTAAGTATAGACTGTGTATTTGTTGTTGTTTCATTGAGGTATGAATAAAAAACAAAACAAAGTGCAAACCGTATGAATCTGAATAAAATAGTTAAACAGGGTCAGACATATAGGTGTACTGATACGTCATATAAGCAACATACTCATTTGTGTCAGCTTCTTTGCATTTAAAGTACTTAACTTGTTCAAAGACAATAATTCTCAAAATCATGATGGCCTAATCTAACTTCCAGTTGAAAATAAATAGTGCTAGTTTGTAGTCTATTGCCCTGGGGTTCTATTCTATATGGGAATCACCACAGGTTTGTCTATAGGAGTGAGTGAGTGAGTTGGGTTAAACGCCGCTTTTAACAGTATTCCAGTTATATCCTGGCATGTCAGCTTAATGTGGGAGGAAAGCCCGAAGTGATGCAGGTCTCAGACGTTTACCTCTTCGGTGAAACCCACGAGCACGGGTATGGTGCTGACAGACCTCGAAACATAATCAGGGCGAACCGGGATTCGAACCCACAATCATAGGTTTCTGGCGTGGCCAAGGGACGCAACTCTGCACAACGAATTGCGGCGCCTTAAACGACTGGGCTTACCATGAATCCTTGCCTATAAGAGATAGATTTAGATATATGCATGGCAGTTTGAGTTGCGAAGGAAACAAAAAACCATACCTGCAGACATTTATAATTTTGAAGGAGTGCCACTGATTTTTTCACATGATGACCTGGAATATTTGATTTCAAAACACAGCCCTTGAGTGATTTTTTTTCGTTGAGGTTACATAAGATAAAGAAGTCCTCAATATATGAATGACTTCAAATTAATTGAGTCCGTGGATAATGTGTGAATCACATGGATTATTTTCCATCAAAGGAATCTCTGATATATTTGTAGCGAGCCAGTTCCATCTCGGACACAGACGGAGTGAGCTGTCTCAGAGCTTCCAGGAAGTCAATCTCACACACCTCAATAACTGACTGGTCCACCTCTTCACCTGGAAACAAAACAGTCAACTAAAGCCACAAAAAAATGCAAATTTATTCTTGGTTATCAGATTTTTTGGGGGAAATTCCTGATATGTGTGGGAAATATAAATAAAAAAAACACATTTCAAATTACATTTTCTTCATAAAGTAATTTGCATATTATGCCATGTGTGCAGTTTTAGGGTTAACAAGTTTAATCTGTTGTATCCATGATAGCCTATTATCATGCAGTTTTACATACTGTATGCACAATGTTTTAGCATTTGGAGGAATAATCAATATACATGATATAGTGCTTTATATATTGCTCAAAATAACATTATAAATCAAATGAATCACCACCAAGTCTTCATATTGGAATATTATGTCCTGACATGCATCTACAGTAAACTAACTTCATGATGAACACGCTTATAACAAACTGACGGATATAGACAAACTGTTTCTTTGGTCCTGGCCATTTGCTGTATATTTATCAAATATAACTGATGGATATAATGAACACGCTGTTTATCTCTGAGCTGCTCACGTGTCACCATACAGCATTTCAAAGCAGCAATAAACAATGGAAGGCAAGTGATTAACTGGCACTTGTCCTTAATTTACAGCCTCAATTAACAATAGAAACCAGTGATTAGACTTTGAAGTGGATATATTCTGTTTATAAAATGTGATGAAGAGTTTGGAAACGTTGCTTGATCCAAGAGTTCTGAGAGGCAAACTGCTTATAATGAACTACAGTTATAACAAACTAAAATTAAATGGTCCCTTTGAGTTGGTTCTAACCATAGCTTGCAGTTAAAAATAGTTTAGTTTTATCCCGTCGCGTGATCGTAATGTGACAGGATCTTATCATTCCTGTGTAAGATAGTATTTTGTGTGTGTGTGTGGTGTGGTGTGGTGTGGTGTGGTGTGGTGTGGTGTGGTGTGGTGTGGTGTGTGGTGTGGTGTGGTGTGGTGTGGTGTGGGGTGGGGTGGGGTGTGGTGTGGTGTGGTGTGGTGTGGTGTGGTGTGGGGTGGGGTGGGGTGTGGTGTGGTGTGTGGTGTGGTGTGGTGTGGTGTGGTGTGGTGTGGTGTGTGGTGTGGTGTGGTGTGTGTGTGGTGTGTGTGTGTGTGTGTGCTGTGTTTTCTGCCAGTCAGACTGAGTGTTGTGGTTGGTCATCTCACCAGCTTCCAGCTTTATAATCTTCCTCTTTATGGCGTACAACATGGCGTCTGATGACAGAGCATAGAAGTCCGCGCCCGTCATGTTCCAGGGGCACTTCTCCACAATCGACTTGAGAGACAGATCAGGGTCAAGGTGAAATCTGCAGTCGGACACATTAAATTACGGTGAGTAAGTCAGTATTGTTTTTTACGTAACTTTAAACAATATTCCTGCAATATCATGGTGGGGGACACTGGAAAATGGGCTTCACATATTGTACCTATGTGGGGAATCGAACCCAGGCCTTGGCGTAAGGAGGCAACTCTTTAACCATTAGGCTATCCAACATCATATTATACTCACTGCCAAAAGAAACGCAAACCATTCAAAGATATAGAGAAGTTTGTACATGGAGAAGAGATGTTTCCAATGCGTACCAATTAATGACAAACCTAACAATCAGTCAAGTGTTACCACAGAGTGACTTTATTCTTATCACGACATGCTGCACGTGATTTCCAAACTTTACACGGTAATCCTGCACAAGACAAATGGTGCATCTCGAGTCATGGATCTGTGACATATCATGTGATGCGTTCATGAGCGTCAGGTTCACAAAACATACCAGTAGGTTCGCTTGTACATCTAACCATAGAAATCATGTCTCTTGACTATGAGTAAGTCTTCATATATTAACCAACATGTGTGGTATTTGCATTTCTTTTGGTGATGAGTATATAAGTAACATGTACTAACATATACAAATAACATGTTTAGCTCATCCAGTGATCTGACAAAGTTGATATCTTTATGAGTGGCACAGCCCTGAGTGAAAATGGCAACCTTTAAAGTCACCAGTGTCGCTGTTTCAGACTGAAAGTAGTTCTGCCATACAGTAACGTTGGTATCTCTCATGAGTGAAATACTGATTTTACATTTTGAGATACATAGTATTTTATCACTGACTACACAATAACACACAGTACTGGTAGACATACAACACACTGATTAGGAGAATATTACAGTGACAGTGAGAACACTACACACTGATGATGAGAATACAACGGAGATGGAGAGATTGTTACAGTGTGATGTTGTGAATACTACAGGGATGTGAGAATACTGGTGATGGTAAGAATACAACAGTGATGGTGAGTTTAATACACCATGATACACAGTGAAGGTGAGAAATACTGAGCAGCGATGGTGAGATTACTACACAGTGATGGTGAGAATACCAGCTTGATAAGAGAATACTACACAGTGATGGTGAGAATACTAAACAGTGATGTGAGAATACTACACAGTGATGGTGAGAATACTACACAGTGATGGTGAGAATACCAGAGTGATAAGAGAATACTACACAGTGATGGTGAGAATACAAGAGTGATAAGAGAATACTACACAGTGATGGTGAGAATACCAGCTTGATAAGAGAATACTACACAGTGATGGTGAGAATACTAAACAGTGATGTGAGAATACTACACAGTGATGTGAGAATACTACACAGTGATGGTGAGAATACTAGAGTGATAAGAGAATACTACACAGTGATGGTGAGAATACTAAACAGTGATGTGAGAATACTACACAGTGATGGTGAGAATACTACACAGTGATGGTGAGAATACTAGAGTGATAAGAGAATACTACACAGTGATGGTGAGAATACAAGAGTGATAAGAGAATACTACAGTGATGTGAGATTACTACACAGTGATGGTGAAAATACTAGAATGATAAGAGAATACTACACAGTGATGGTGAGAATACCAGAGTGATGAGAGAATACTACACAGTGATGGTGAGAATACCAGAGTGATAAGAGAATACTACACAGTGATGTGAGAATACTACACAGTGCGTGTGAGAATACTAGAGTGATAAGAGAATACTACACAGTGATGGTGAGAATACCAGAGTGATAAGAGAATACTACACAGTGATGGTGAGTATACCAGAGTGATAAGAGAATACTACACAGTGATGGTGAGAATACTACACAGTGCGTGTGAGAATACTAGAGTGATAAGAGAATACTACACATTGATCGTGAGAATACCAGAGTGATAAGAGAATACTACAGTGATGGTGAGAATACCAGAGTGATAAGAGAATACTACACAGTGATGGTGAGAATACCAGAGTGATAAGAGAATACTACACAGTGATGTGAGAATACTACACTGTGATGGTGAGAATACTACACAGTGACGTGAGAATACTACACAGTGATGGTGAGAATACCAGAGTGATAAGAGAATACTACACAGTGATGTGAGAATACTACACAGTGATGGTGAGAATACTACACAGTGACGTGAGAATACTACACAGTGATGGTGAGAATGAGCTACTCACTTCCTGGTGAGGGATGCAAGCACCTTCAGCTGTGCATCTCTTGTGTCAGCAACACCCAGGTACAGCAGCTTGTCAAACCTGCACACACAACATCTAGGGTAACTACCTGCTGATGTGACTGCAGTCAGTGGAACATTTCATGACATATTTACTGACCAAGTCGCATCTATTGCTTGTCATAAAAAGCAACTAAATGAATCACGTGGACAGGTTCACTGACTTTGTTTGTTTGTTGTTTAACGCTGTACTTAGCAATATTCCAGTTATTTAATGTTGGTCTGTAAATAATTGAGTCTCGACCATGTATCCATCCACATAATTGGGATACGATGACATGCATCAACCAAGTCAGTGATCCTGACCACCTGATCCTGTTAGTTGCCTCTTACGAGAAGCATAGTCGCCCGTTAAAGCATGACACAGCACATTCACATTGGGGCACACATTGTCCTTCGTTTCCAGTCAGAGTTATCTGTCCTTGATATCTCACAGCCTTCTCATCAGCATGTAGCTCGATACCCAGACAAGGGGTCGATGGACAGGCCTGAGACTTGCTGTGTCAGGATAAGTATACTAATATCATCAATATACAAGTTCAGGTAATTATTTGTTATCCTGACACAACATATTATTGCAATGCTTATCTCACAGTTGACTTGTGTTTTTGGTAACCAGTGCTGGGTTATGTCTGGTTGAGACTATGCTCCACATGAAGAAAGTGTGCTAATTGTATTCAACATAGAGAGATTCCAATTGACACTTAATACAGACCTTCCTGGTCGGAGCAGGGCAGGGTCTAGCAGGTCAGGTCTGTTTGTGGCTCCAATAACGAACACATCGCAGGACTTGTGAAGTCCATCCAGCTCCGCCAGAAGCTGGGATACCACCCTGTGAAGGAAGGAAAGATTATTAAGATGTTTGTTTCTGATAACTTCCACAAGGATGTGCCCCCTCTACTCCCCCAGATTCCCCTCTACTGCCTACCTGTCCATTACTCACCCGGAATCCCCTCTACTGCCTACATGTCCATGACTCCCCCAGAATCCCCTCTACTGCCTACATGTCCATGACTCCCCCAGAATCCCCTCTACTGCCTACCTGTCCATGACTCCCCTAGATTCCCCTCTACTGCCTACCTGTCCATGACTCCCCTAGATTCCCCACTACTGCCTACCTGTCCATGACTCCCCGGGTCCCCTCTACTGCCTACCTGTCCATGACTCCCCTGGAATCCCCTCTACTGTCTACCTATCCATGACACACCCGGAATCCCCTCTACTGCCTACCTGTCCATGACTCCGCCAGATTCCCCTCTACTACCTACCTGTCCATGACTCCCCTGGAATCCCCTCTACTGCCTACCTGTCCATGACTCCCTGGAATCCCCTCTACTGCCTACCTGTCCATGACTCCCCTGGAATCCCCTCTACTGCCTACCTGTCCATGACTCCCCTGGAATCCCCTCTACTGCCTACCTGTCCATGACTCCGCCAGATTCCCCTCTACTGCCTACCTGTCCATGACTCCCCCGGAATCCCCTCTACTGCCTACCTGTCCATGACTCCGCCAGATTCCCCTCTTCTGCCCACCTGTCCATGACTCCGCCAGATTCCCCTCTACTACCTACCTGTCCATGACTCCCCTGGAATCCCCTCTACTGCCTACCTGTCCATGACTCCGCCAGATTCCCCTCTACTGCCTACCTGTCGTTGACTCCCCCGGAATCCCCTCTACTGCCTACCTGTCCATGACTCCCCTGGAATCCCCTCTACTGCCTACCTGTCCATGACGCCCCCAGATTCCCCTCTTCTGCCCACCTGTCCATGACTCCGCCAGATTCCCCTCTACTACCTACCTGTCCATGACTCCCCTGGAATCCCCTCTACTGCCTACCTGTCCATGACTCCGCCAGATTCCCCTCTACTGCCTACCTGTCCATGACTCCCCCGGAATCCCCTCTACTGCCTACCTGTCCATGACTCTGCCAGATTCCCCTCTACTGTCTACCTGTCCATGACTACCCCGGAATCCCCTCTACTGCCTACCTGTCCATGACTCCGCCAGATTCCCCTCTTCTGCCCACCTGTCCATGACTCCGCCAGATTCCCCTCTACTACCTACCTGTCCATGACTCCCTTGGAATCCCCTCTACTACCTACCTGTCCATGACTCCCCTAGATTCCCCACTACTGCCTACCTGTCCATGACTCCCCGGGTCCCCTCTACTGCCTACCTGTCCATGACTCCCCCAGATTCCCCTCTACTGTCTACCTATCCATGACTCCCCTGGAATCCCCTCTACTGTCTACCTATCCATGACTCACCCGGTATCCCCTCTACTGCCTACCTGTCCATGACTCCGCCAGATTCCCCTCTACTACCTACCTGTCCATGACTCCCCTGGAATCCCCTCTACTGCCTACCTGTCCATGACTCCCCTGGAATCCCCTCTACTGCCTACCTGTCCATGACTCCGCCAGATTCCCCTCTACTGCCTACCTGTCCATGACTCCCCCGGAATCCCCTCTACTGCCTACCTGTCCATGACTCCGCCAGATTCCCCTCTACTGCCTACCTGTCCATGACTACCCCGGAATCCCCTCTACTGCCTACCTGTCCATGACTCCGCCAGATTCCCCTCTTCTGCCCACCTGTCCATGACTCCGCCAGATTCCCCTCTACTACCTACCTGTCCATGACTCCCCTGGAATCCCCTCTACTGCCTACCTGTCCATGACTCCGCCAGATTCCCCTCTACTGCCTACCTGTCCATGACTCCCCCGGAATCCCCTCTACTGCCTACCTGTCCATGACTCCGCCAGATTCCCCTCTTCTGCCCACCTGTCCATGACTCCGCCAGATTCCCCTCTACTGTCTACCTGTCCATGACTACCCCGGAATCCCCTCTACTGCCTACCTGTCCATGACTCCGCCAGATTCCCCTCTTCTGCCCACCTGTCCATGACTCCGCCAGATTCCCCTCTACTACCTACCTGTCCATGACTCCCTTGGAATCCCCTCTACTGCCTACCTGTCCATGACTCCGCCAGATTCTCCTCTACTGCCTACCTGTCCATGACTCCCCCGGAATCCCCTCTACTGCCTACCTGTCCATGACTCCGCCAGATTTTCCTTCTACTGCCTACCTGTCCATGACTCCCCCAGAGTCCCCTCTATTGCCTAGCTATCCATGACACCCCCAGATTCCCCTCTACTGCCTACCTGTCCATGACTCCCCCAGAGTCCCCACTCCGACCTCTGTTGGGAGCAAGGGAGTCCAGCTCATCAAAGAATATCACACAGGGCGTGGCACTTCGAGCTCGCTTGAAAACTGGAAATTGACACACGCAAGATTTTACCAATAACCCTCATTACATGCACTGCATCCAGCAATCATCTCCTCTATGACATAAGATGTTTTATCACACCTACAATCATGACAATTGGAGAACTGTGGTAGTGATAATATATTGATTAGTATATAGAGAGTATAAAACGAGCATGTGTGTCACACTGATTTCACTAAACAAGTGTCAGAATTCTTGTATTTCCCGAGCGAGAGCAAGTTTTGTAAAATCAGTATGACACACATGTGAGTGTCATAATTTCTTTATTACGTATTATTTCTTTAGCTTTTTGAGCTCCACTTTAGAAAAATGCAGTGATCACTACGGCTGTCCTAGAAAAACACAACTTGTCGAATGACTTCAATTATCTTCAGCTTTTACATTGTTTCTAGTGTCATTCTGACCTATGGGTTATAACTTAAAGTATTCAGGTAAGCATATGGGTTGGGAGTGTATGTCTTTTACTGAAAGCATATCAATGAAAATTCTGTAAAGGATGTCGTTGTCCATACATTTGAAGTACTAGACATACCTAGTACTGAGGTAGATACACAGATATTATTACATATCATCGTCATTTTGCCAAGTAAAAATGATTCATCATCTTACCCTCTCTGACATTCTCTTCACTCTGACCCACGTACATGTTGATTAACTCAGGACCCTTCACACTGGAATAATGAACAAATGTACAGTGAGGGATGTAAGTGAGAGTGACATGTGTGACAGATTAACTACAGCATTATCACCCGTGAAGATCCAGGTCTTCAGCATCCCATGCTTGTCGTAAGAGGCGACTAACGGAATCGGGTGGTCATGTCACTGACTTGGTTGATGCCTGTCATCGCATCCCAATTGCATGGATCCATGCTCATGATATCAATCACTTGAATGTCTTGTCCAGACATGATTATTTACAAACAGCTGTCAAATAGCTGGAATATTGCTGAGTGTGTTGTTAAACACCAAGCAAAAACCAATAGTAACATGAAAGAGTTGGGGGTCCTCTGATTAGTATACCTAACCTTCAACAGCTATAACAAGCTCTTGTATCTTGATTGATTTGTTTGTTTGTAATTTAAAGCAGCACTGAGCCATATTCCAGATGAATGATGGCGGCCTGTAAATAATCTAGTCTAGACGAGTCAATTCAGTGATTGACATTATGAGCCATGATCCATGTAGTTAGGCTACGATAGTATGCAATGGGTGGGTGGGCGGTTGAGGTGAGGTGAGGTGAAATGGGGTTTAACGTCGCGTCCAAGATTATTGCACTTATATAGCGACGTGCATGTACATGTGTGTGTTTGTGTGGCTGCTTGTACTAGTCCGGACTGATGCCGATTTATAGTGCTAGCTCACTGAGATACCATGCCGCAGTTTAACATGAATACCCCACTCAGACACAGTAGACTGACTCCGAGCCGACCAGTCCTTGTTTTAGCCCCTTAATGCCGAGCGCCAGACAGGGTAACAACAAGTACCATCTTTAAACGTCTTTTGGTATGATGCGGACGGGGATCAAACCCCGGACCTTCCGCTCTCCAGGCGGATGCTCTACCACAAGACCACGGAGGCGGTCGGGCGGTTGAGTGAGGAAGGGCGCCATTTTAGGCAATATTCTGGCAATATCATGGAAGGGTACACCAGAAATGGGCTTCACATAATGAGTGAGTGAGTGAGTATGGTTTTATGCCGCTTTTAGCAATATTTCAGCAATATCACGGCGGGGGACACCAGAAATGGGCTTCACACATTGTACCCATGTCGGGAATCGAACCCGGGTCTTTGGCATGATGAGCGAACGCTTTAACCACTAGGCTACCCGACCGCCCCCTTCACATAATGAATACACATGGGGAATCAAACCCGGGTCTTCGGTATGACGAGCCAACACTTTAACCACTAGGCTACTCCAATGCCCTGTGTTACCTGAGGAAGTTTAGAGAACACTCCGTCGCCACAGCTTTAGCCAGGAGGGTCTTCCCAGTCCCTGGAGGCCCATAAAGTAGCACACCTGGTGGAGAGAGGGAGGGGGGTCAGCGAGTGAGTGAACTGTTTCATCACATTTCATAGCAGTACATTACTCAAGTCCAGCCAAACCAACGTGCAATGGTCTGCACTTCCAGGCCTGATGACACACCACCACCCATGTTCCACACTGCAACCACCTAATCCTCACACTAGTCAACTGGTACCAGTATGGGTGGTTCGACCATGAGTTTGGGAATTACCTGATTCTGGTTGGTTAATCAGAAACCATCAAATCACAAATACCACCTCTTATTGTCAGAGACGATTTGACAACCACATCACTGTGGAAGATACTATTGATAGAAAAGTATTTTCTTGTCAGTCATTGTCGGTAGGCATTTTTAAATAAGTATATGTACACTATATGTTACACTTTTGAAACCTCACGCTTTGTGTTCGGTTCCAAATTCAATTTAGCGTGGTTATATCTACAGGTAACCTAGCTCTAACTTGAACACAGTATGCTTAAATCCTAACTGACTCTGTCCAAAATTAGGTCAAAGATGAAACTATCTCTTCCATGATATCATAATCCTTGATCATGTTAAGAGTTAGTCTCTGGTGTGTTAGATTGTTCAAGACTGACAAGTTTGCGGTGTCAGGCCTCAAAGTTGAGACTAAAACGGCGACCTTAATTTTATTTTGTCTACTGTCTAAAATTCAGAGGTATCCAAATGACTACCTTGAAAAATATCTTGTGGCGACTAACTTCTATTGCTACATATATGTAGACACAAAAATAAATAACAGCTCATCTTGGTAAACATGTCTGCTAATAATTGTTCTCACAAATAATTCCTCCTTTAGTCAACAATGAACCAAAATACATAAATATTAATGTAATTAGTATTTTATTTTATTTTAGTTGACAATGCTCATTGGATAAGGAAGGATATACCCATATAATCTAGTAACATAAATTGCATCATTGTCACAAATAACAAAAATCAAGTACAGTTTCCACTAATACCGTATACAATTCCAAGACTAGTGCTATGACTTGTACATATTATAATAGTTATTTGATAAAAGATAATTTAAAATGCTTTTGGCTACCTACAATATTGGCTTTACTTTTCGGTTTTACCACTGGCTACCTGGAAAAAAATACTTGAAGCCATATGACTACTTGGTAAAACTTCAAACTTTGTGGCCTGTGTGTCAAAATGCCTCTACCTGATCTCTTCAGTCCAGCAGCCAGCAGCTCAGGATGTTGCAGTGGTAACTGTACTGTATCCAAGATGTCCGACTTGACGTCTGCTAGACCTCCAACATCCTTCCATGTAACATTAGGAATCTACCAACAGAAAAATTTGAATAAAAGTTACAGACACAAACACATACTATCCTGAAGCTAAAAATAAAATAAACAAAAATTATATTCAATTTTTTCAATGAGCTACCTTCGGTGCCCCAATGGTGTCAGAATGTGCTGCTTGCAGTTTGTCCAGTGCGGTGTCGACGTCCGCCTGTTCAATGACCACCCCAGCTGACACCAGGTCCTCTTCCATCTCCAGTGTCACACCAGTAGACATTGAAGCACTGCAGAACAAGACCGAGGCAGTGACTAGGTATGTTAGCAGGTTTTAGCAACAACCAAGCAATATCTTGAATTTGGGGGAACACCAAGAATGGGCCCCACACATTGTACGCAGGTGAGTCTTCAGTATAAGGTAGCCAGGTGGCCTAGTGGTTAAACATTGGCTTGTCATCCTGAAGACCTCAGTTTGGCTAAGCATCAATTTCAGTTGTGCTAGCTTATTAGACCGAAAAGACATTTTACTAGACTTGGGTTAAGGGCTAGTGACTAAAGTCAGAGACTGAGAACTGGGTTCAATTCCCCACATGAGTACATTGTGAGAAGCACATACTTGTTGTCCGCTGCAAGTATATGGCTGGCATTATGTTAAACATGTTAAAAACTCCAACTACAGATTGCTTAGCAACAGAAACATGATTCTTCAATGAATACTGGTGTAAGACTTTTCTCATTTCTTTACAAAAAACGCTGCTCAGTAGTTGGAAAAAGAGAAATTAAACAGACATTCCAGATTATTAACTTATCATACTCAGTGCTAACCTCAAACTGTTTATCCAAATAAACCTCCCAGACTAAGAAGGAACAATGAATGAAGTTCAAATCTCCCGTTAAACATTTGGTCGAAAACAACTCTTTTATACTTGTATATACACAATAATTTGCTATCTTTCTCTAATGCAGTAAGAAGCAATGCATACCACAGTTTGAGAGCCTTCACATAGGCCTGTCTCTTGGCATGGCTAGCCAGTGCAACAAGATCCCCCAACACAAAACCCTAGAAACAAAGGCAACACATATCAGGACAAAGGAATCTATCAAAGGGTAAACATCAATAAACCAAACAGCAAAGTCCTGAAACCTCCAAGAGGAATAATTATTATGCAATGTACTAATCAGAAAAGTTTGATTCAAGTCAAAATAAACCCACTTAATGATCATCATGCTGCTGGTCAATCTTTAATACGGGTTATACTGAATGATAGTTACGGGTTTAACAACTGTATCCATACAATCTAGACCATCTATTAGCAATTCCAGAATGTTCTTTTGTTCAGGTTTCGAAGTTTTAATCGAGCATTTGTCAAAATATGTTTCTCGCTACCGCTAAATAAAGATCTGAGGACATCACACTAGGGGTCACGTCAGAACGACCTTTCATCGGACCAACCAGAGCGTCGCTTACCAGATCATGAAAGTGACTCTCGGAATATGATTTCTAATCATGCAACCGCAAAAAGTTTAACACGAGTTATTCTGAATGATAGTTACGGGTTTAACGACTGAATCCATACAATCTAGACCATCTATCAGCCCAGTGCCGTAGCCAGCCGGGGGGGGCAGGGGGGGCAAATATTTGCATATATGGTCTTGCAGCCATTCCAGAATATTCTTTTGTTCAGGTTTCAAATTTTTAATCGAGAATTTGTGAAAATATGTTTCAAAGTATAGTCACCAATTTGAAATTAGTGCTGTAAAGCACAAGAAAGCTGCCTTCTGATTGGCTAATGTGGACTTCTTGTCAGTCCATTGGTGGGTCAAAGTTCGCGCAAGGTCAGTCTGACGTGACCCGTAATGGGATGTCCTCAGATCTTTGTTTCGCGGTAGCGAGAACTTAGATCTGATTTTAATGAGATTGGAAATGGTCCCTCTTTCCTGATTTAGGTCTGTAGCATTCAGTTCATACAAAGGAATGTTTGAAATTGGATCTGAATAATGATACCAGTTGTAGAGACATCATAGCTGTGATTATCCATGTTTAAAGTTTCAGCTTAGAGACCTTGTGGTTTTGAGAGACATTGAAAATGTGAAAGTCAGACAGATAGACATAAATGGGGAAGTCCCTACTTAATGATTCGTACAAGGGAATTCCATGTGTGGTGTATTGTACTTACAGCTGTTCTCTGTGCTATCCTGGGCAGGGATATGTCTGCAGACCTCACCTCTGATTCCATCAGGCCATGTACGATCTCCCTTCTCTCCAACTCATTTGGAGTCTGCAGATGTAAGCATAGTAAATAATAGCTAAGGGAGAAGGCAATGATAGAGCTAACATTGATTTCTATCTACTGAAGGTGACGTGAAGTGGGGTTATTATGCATGTTTCTTGTGTCATGCACATCTGTGTGTGTGTGTGTGTGTGTGTGTGTGTGTGTGTGTGTGTGCGTGTGCGCGCGTGTGCGTGCGACTGTTAATACGAGTCCATACGTTTGCTGGTTTTATGGTGCTAGCCCACTCAGATACCATGCCACAGTTTACAGTATGCAGTATACTGACTCCATGCCGCAGTTAACAGACACAGTATACTGACTCTGTCCTTGTTTAATCCCCTAAATGCCCGAGCGCCACGCAGAGTATCAACATGGTGTGACGCTGTCGGTGATCGAACCACTAACCTTCCTCACTCCAGGCGGACTCTGCATCTATTAAATTTATCTATTGAAAAATATTTTAGTCAATACATTGAATCTTTGAATATTTCAGAAAACTTCTGCTTTTAAAATTAGGAAATAATATTCACTTTTAAAATAAGTTATGTGACAATCAAGAGATGTTTGTGTGGGTCCTGAATGCACCATACCTCTATCTTGATATCATGTAAAAACGCTTCCTGCATGTCCTGCGAGAGCTGCTGTGCATTGTGAGTGGTTGCTATGACGATGAGCGGAAACTCCGATGCTTGCTCTGTCAGCTCCAGGATAGAGTTGTGGAAACTGCTGATCACACGCGGGTCTGAAATAAACAAGTGCCCTGCTGAAACTGCTACGCAAGATAATATATGTGATTCATAACCTCCACTTGAAATTTTCCATCTGCTACACTGGATTTTAGATATGATTCATATCCTACCCGCCAATGTTCCATTATAGATATGATTCATATCAAAGCCTTTGATGTTCCCGTCTGCTACATTGGATTATAGAATCCAATGCCCCCCCCCCAGAAATTCTTTAAACATTTGATTGCATTTAAGCAATTCCGTGCAGTTTGGACAACATTCACACCAAGAAATGTAATAAGTCAATGGCAAAAGTCAATAAGTCAAATAAACAAGATGGCAGATGCAATAAAATTTCGAAGTTAAATCAGTACTTTTAAAAAAATCGGGCATAGCTTCCGCGCACCTGGCTACCCGCCAGGTCTGGGAGCAATACTGCCATAAACTTCAACCCCCATCCCCATCCCCCCTCACCATGCCTAGTGAGTGGGAAAACACCACAACAGGCAATAATACAATCCCTATACATTAGTCGGACATAACGGCATGATTTGGGTATAACATGCTTGCCTGTTTTCTTGTATGACATTGTTACATGATCGATTACGTAGCAATAAAGAAGAATCGATATAGCTTCACAGCTTCATAACCAATCGATCCGGAAGGTGTCTCCAGCCAATTGATGCTACAAGACAGGTCACAGCACTAAATCCCAGCGAAGGCCCAGAAAAACCTTCCCATTCTTTAACCTCTCAAACTGGACCCTCTTAATGTCCAGAGACCGCCTCCGTGGTCTTGTGGTAGAGCGTCTGCCCGGAGAGCGGAAGGTCCGGGGTTCAATCCCGGGCCGCCTCATACCAAAAGATGTTAAAAGATGGTACTTGTTGTTACCCTGTCTGGCGCTCGGCATTAAGGGGCTAAAACAAGGACTGGTAGGCTCGGCGTCAGTCTACTGTGTCTGAGTGGGGTATTCATGTTAAACTGCGGCATGATATCTCAGTGTGCTAGCACACACACATGCATGCACGTCGCTATATAAGTGCAATAATCTTGGACGCGACGTTAAACCCAATTTCACCTCACATCTTAACGTCCAGAGCACAGAGAATGATAAGAAAGAGAATGATGTGGCTGGAGTAATCACGTGATCAGGTAATGTAGGTTGCTATGCACAGGATTACAGTGTGTGACCCATTTGTTTGGGTGGTGACCATAGTGATGCCAAAGCTGGAAACTTTGTTCGAGGACGTTTCCATATCGGATCGAAAGAAGAAATGCATAGTGTGAGACAGGATAAGTTATAGACATGTAATAGACATGATTTATATCCTACCCCTTGATGCTCTGTCTACTACACAGGATTATAGACATGATTTATATCCTACCCTCTGAGGTCTGTCTACTACACAGGATTATAGACATGATTTATATCCTACCCTCTGATGCTCTGTCTACTACACAGGATTATAGATATGATTTATATCCTACCCTCTGAGGTCTGTCTACTACACAGGATTATAGATATGATTTATATCCTACCCTCTGAGGTCTGTCTACTACACAGGATTATAGATATGATTTATATCCTACCCTCCGATGCTGTCTACTACACTGGATTATAGATATGATTTATATCCTACTTTCCGATGCTCTGTCTACTACACAGGATTATAGACATGTTTTATATCCTACCCACTGATGCTCTGTCTACTACACAGGATTATAGATATGATTTATATCCTACCCTCCGATGCTCTGTCTACTACACAGGATTATAGACATTATTTATATCCTACCCTCCGATACTCTGTCTACTACACAGGATTATAGATATGATTTATATCCTACCCTCCAAGGTCTGTCTACTACACAGGATTATAGACATTATTTATATCCTACCCTCCTATGCTCTGTCTACTACACAGGATTATAGATATGATTTATATCCTACCCTCCGATGCTCTGTCTACTACACAGGATTATAGACATGATTTATATCCTACCCTCTGATGCTCTGTCTACTACACAGGATTATAGGCATGATTTATATCCTACCCTCCGAGGTCTGTCTACTACACAGGATTATAGATATGATTTATATCCTACCCTCCGATGCTCTGTCTACTACACAGGATTATAGACATGATTTATATCCTACCCTCTGATGCTCTGTCTACTACACAGGATTATAGGCATGATTTATATCCTACCCTCCGAGGTCTGTCTACTACACAGGATTATAATATGATTTATATCCTACCCTCCGATGCTCCGTCCCGCTCTTTGCCAACAACATGGACATTCTTGAGCAGCAGGATACATGGCGCATACACAGCAGCTGGAATCAGGACAGGACAGGATACAATGAAATGACAGAGGGGTAAAATATTCCATGTTCAGACATATCTGTTATCATGGTTACTGACGCTTATGTTTGACTCCGAAGTAATTGTAGCAGTGAGCACTAGAAAACATGAAAACATATTTCCATACTTAGTTTTTCTGATATAAACAAGTGATTTCAAATGCCAACTCAATTTGTGATTTAAACTTTGCTTTGGGTATGGGGGAAGAATTTATCTAGGACTCCAAGCTATGTGTCTTTAGAAGAAAAATTGGGAAGAAATGAAATTTGGTTCAAAAGTAAGATTTACTTCAATGTTCCTATTTTCTAAGATTTAGGGGTATCTTAATATTTCAGTCAATGCAAAAATGTAAAACTATACATTTAAGTCTCATCTTGTTTACAGTCTTGTTATCTGTGAAATGAAGTCACCTTTGCAAAGCAAGAACATTAGTTATTGCTATA
Source organism: Haliotis rufescens (assembly GCF_023055435.1). Lineage (NCBI taxonomy): Eukaryota > Metazoa > Mollusca > Gastropoda > Lepetellida > Haliotidae > Haliotis > Haliotis rufescens. The sequence continues at coordinate 29,945,497 of NW_025964001.1, read as the reverse complement.
ATAACATGATAAGGCAATCTATTAATGCCAATTTGGGATTTTTTACCGACATTTGCCTTAGACTAGGGACTTAATATCAGCCTCTGAGCAGGTCTAGATAAATCCCTGAATTTTTTATTAGGGGCAGCATAGCAAACCCCTGTATCCCATTAAATTGTGAGATGTACCTGCTAGGAATGCATTCTTGATCCGACTCTCAGTTGCCCCAGCAGCATCCCCGGACAGATGGTGACAGTTTACCTGTTGACATTACATGTTCCTCCATCACTGAACAGTCAGGTAGAAATACAAGCAGAGTACTAGAAGCACTATAGGTAGAGGAGCTCACATTGAGCAGGCGTGTGCTAGCCCACCTGATTGGTTCTAAAACCATACAACCATGGACCAGGAGTTCTCTGTGAATGTTTTGGATTTTTTTTATTCTTTGCAATACCTTATTAGAGAGGATGAGGGATCTGAAAATATCACTGATCAAGTTGATGTTTATTTTCAACATAATGTTCAGATGTGTAACTCTTGAACTTTCTCCTGATGTTTCCTTTTGCTTCAATATTTTGTTTGTTTTATTTGTTTGTTGTTTAACGCCACACTCAGCAATATTCTGGACCAGACAATCCAGTGATTGACATCACAGCATCGATCCACGCAATTGGGTTGGTTGGTTGGTTTGTAGTTTTACGCCACACTCAGCAATATTCCAGCTACATGTATATGACAGCGGTCTGTAAATAATCGAGTCTGGACCAGACAATCCAGTGATTGACATCATGAGCATCGATCCGTGCAATTGGGATCGATGACATGTATCAACCAAGTCAGCGAGCCTGACCACCCGATCCCGTTAGTCGCCTTTTACGGCAAGCAAAGTCACCTTTTACGGCAAGCATAGTCGCCTTTTACGGCAAGCATGGGCTGCTATTCTAACCCAGATCTGAACAGGTCTTTTGCTTCAATATGTTCACTGTGATACTTATGTATAAATCAAATAATTAATTCATGCTGCATAAATGTTAACTTGAATAAATCCAAATAAAAGCATAAACTTAATTGATATTTCACTTAAACTGAACTAATGAAATGTGTATTCATCATGTTCATATAAAGCACAAGTGACTGCCATTTGTGAAGAAGTAATGCATGGATAATAGCAGTATCACTATCATAATCATCAGCTACAGAGCTAAGATTCCATGAAGCAGTGATACATTCAAAACCAATTTTGGTGAGTTGTATTAAAACTAGAGATGAAGTTGCCATGGTTACCTGATTGACATGTAAACACAGTCTCCTGGCAACAGTACAGACAACAGTGGTTTTACCACAAGCCGATGGTCCAGACAGCAGGACAGACGGAGGCAGCTCCTTCAGCCGAGTGTTGTCAAATCTGGATGTATAAACCTTTATTTCAAAGCAGTGCTTTACTATCAATTTGAGAAAAGGGAAAAAACAGATCTCTGTAGCTCACCTAAATTGGGAATATCATGTAAGAACAGAAAGGTCTTACAAGGGTAAAGGAGAATAAGCCAGATAATATCATCAGCTTTAACAAAACAGACATCTTTAATAAATGTTCCATAATTACACATTATTGTGATACCAGGATTTGAATGCGAATGAATATGTATCTCAATATGTTTGGAAAACACTGGTATATTGTGTTTTTCAAAATTATGTATAATTTCAACTTGTTGGCTAAAACTAAACAATTCACAACCAGCATAGTCAATGATTGTCAAAATGGACCACAACCTATCGGTAGTACATGGAAAATGGGCATAGCTCGGTCATAAATTAGATCTATGCACAGGTAATATAGAATGGAATAATAATTGGAAATAATAATCTTGAAAAAGGTTTGTTATTTGTAACAAAAAAATTAATGAAAAAAAGTTCCAGTGTGACATTAGTGAGGTCACGGTCATTCAATATATACAAATTTAATGCCAACCTTGTGAGACACATGTATGATGCATGGACTTAATGTTACGGCCTGCCTCCTCACTGTGTGAGCAATGTACATGACGATGACATGTTTCTGCAAGAGGGTTGACTGACCTCTTGCTGAGATGCGGCAGCAATATGGACTCCAGTTTGGTGATGTAGCTGTTGAGGCCTGGGCAAGTCAGCTGTTGCCAGTAGCTGGGGTCTGACTCAGCAAAGTACTGGTAGGCAATCTGTGGTACATAGCTGTGGACGGACCCTACCTGTAAACACATGTATTCCAATGAAACTCACAGAAAGTATGTGTAAACTGAGTAACCTACCCTGCATCAGCTCTTCCACAACATAGCACTGTCCTGTTTATATCCGAGGCCTGTCACAGTCCATTAGAGAGAAGGTCAATTTTGACTAGACAGACTGGTTTCACTGTCCCAGGACATTCAAGATCTCATTATAATCAAATCGTTTATTCATTACCTCTCTTCTGGAACTCTGCTCAACTTTACCTGATTTGTGACAACCCCCATATACCATAGTGTGAAGCATGACTGCAGCCCTGTAAACTCACAGGAGTCAAGATGCCAAGCATGCTCACCCATCCAACTACTCTCCACGACTGACGCTGCTCAACTTTACCTGATTTGTGACAACCCCCCAATACCATAGTGTGAAGCATGACTGCAGCCCTGTAAATTCACAGGAGTCAAGATGCCAAGCATGGTCACCCACCCAACTACTCTCCACGACTGACGCTGCTCAACTTTACCTGATTTGTGACAACCCCCCAATACCATAGTGTGAAGCATGACTGCAGCCCTGTAACTCACAGGAGTCAAGATGCCAAGCATGCTCACCCATCCAACTACTCTCCACGACTGACGCTGCTCAACTTTACCTGATTTGTGACAACCCCCCAATACCATAGTGTGAAGCATGACTGCAGCCCTGTAAACTCACAGGAGTCAAGATGCCAAGCATGGTCACCCACCCAACTACTCTCCACGACTGACGCTGCTCAACTTTACCTGATTTGTGACAACCCCCCAATACCATAGTGTGAAGCATGACTGCAGCCCTGTAAACTCACAGGAGTCAAGATGCCAAGCATGGTCACCCACCCAACTACTCTCCACGACTGACGCTGCTCAACTTTACCTGATTTGTGACAACCCCCCAATACCATAGTGTGGAGCATGACTGCAGCCCTGTAAACTCACAGGAGTCAAGATGCCAAGCATGGTCACCCACCCAACTACCCTCCATGAGTGACGCTGCTCAAACCCCCCAGTCCTCTTTTTGATTACAATTCTTTTAATTGAAACTTAAAATGTGGATTAACCAATATTCAGGTTAAAAAAATGTATCTATTACAAACTAAATGATACCCACAACAAACTTAATTGTTTTACCATTTTTACGGCAAGTCATACTGAGTAATAATTTATTTCCTTACATTTCATCTAGTTTAGAAAGCTACATTCATCCTGCAGAATGGTAGGAGTCTTTATCATATAATTGGTAGGTTTCTCAGCAGGATAAAGCCAACGGTTAAAAACGATTACGATTAGAGTAGCTTCCCTTGACAAAGACCGATGGATTGCCGCGAAAGGCAAGTAAAAACAATTGTTGTTTTGCATATATGTTGCTTCGCCACTGTATAAGAAACAGATTTCATTTGGAACTATATTGGGTACTGTGACTGTCCGACTGACACATCACTTACCCTGTGACGTAATAAATATTAACGCACACATTCCAGGAAAACTCACAATGTTACGGTAATGTTTGTGAGAGAGGGAAAGCGATTTTCAAGCACAGAATTAAAGAATGACATTATATGATAAAAGGGTTATCACGCTTGTGTGTTTGGGGATGGTAAAGGCTCGCTAAATACAATGTTTATTCCTAATGCAGGATATTTACCATCCCCAAACACACTTGCGTGATAACCTCTATTTACCTGAAGCAGTCTGGTGTTGAATGAGTCGACCATGCAGGCCACCAGGTCAGGACGGCATGGCTCCACCCGGGTCACTTTGAAGAACATCACCGGGAACCTGATACCAGTGTCCAGACTGGATGTCTGCCAGAACTGAGGATCATCTGAAATTAGGGCAAGATTGCTCAGACAAGACATCACACACAACATAAAAAGTTTATAAACCTTTAACCTTTTTCTTGTACACACGTTCCGCAACACAGAAAAGCTCATCATGGTTATTGTTATACCTAACGTTGTGCTTTGCGGAGGTGACTTTTTCACTGATAACCATGGTTACTGAACCAATATAGATGAAGAGCTTTGATGCATAGTTTTTTATGTTAAATTACCTCTGCATTCAAGAAAACAGGAACTTTAATAAAGAAACCTCATTTTCAACAAAACAACTTTTTTTTTTTCAAAATTTGCCTGACAAGGGCACCTAGATACTACAGAAAATTCACCTGAGGATTGGGCTGGTACAACTGATGACCAAGCAACATTTTTTTATGAATTTGCATAGTGCACTTTACAATTCATAACTGCATTTGTACTATTACAGATCTTATTATTAACCCGGTCACTGGATCAGTGTGCACTTCATTTCCATTCTCAGCTCCCTGAGGAGTATACAAGTGAGGCGCTAGAAGGTAAACAGTTCACTAACAGATCTCTTACTGAGTACTCATTCCCTGCTGGGTGAACAGAAGCATATTTCAAAGTCACTTTCCTAAGGAGGCACCATAGTGTGGAGCAAGACCGAAGCCCTATAAACTCAAAGGAGTCGAGCTGCCGAACATGATCACCACCTAACAACACTCCATGACCGACTCTGTTCAACTTTACCAGATTTGTGACCTGTGCACTGGACACGGGACCATGTGCCATCACGCACCAGTCATGGATTTGAATAAAAATATGCCACTGTATTGACATCAATGAATGCTAATGGTCTTGTGATTCATCTTGTGATTCATTTTGAGATATAGTATATAAAATTATCGGAAATGATTACCATTACTGCCAAAATTTATTTCAGCCTCAGGCCGATACTTTATATTACTTATTATCCAAGACAAATGACATCATCTTAGAATTTAATGATAAATAGATATGCGTTTTGATGAAATATTCACCTGCACTCTTGATTGCAAAAACATCTCCATGACTTGCAATTCTGAAATGATAATAAGGAAGCATGATTTAAGCAAGTTCAGGGTCCTTTGGCAATATTGTCCACCACAAGAACTGTGACAACAGTCAACCACAAGAACTGATGTCCATCTTATATCCTTATAAATAGAAGATCCGGGTTAAAATTGGTCTTAGGAACCCATGATTCTTGAAACTGGCAAGTAATAGGATCGGGCGGTGAGGCTTGCTGACTTGGTTTATGCATGTAATCGTATCCAATTGCATAGATGCTCATATTGTCAATCACTGGATTGTCTGATCCAGACTTGATTATTCACAGACTACCGTCATATAACTGGAAAATACTTGGTTTATGCATGTCATCGTATCCAATTGCATAGATGCTCAGATTGTCAATCACTCGATTGTCTGATCCAGACTTGATTATTCACAGACTACCGTCATATAACTGGAAATAGCTGAGTGTGGTAAATATCAATAGTGAGCATGGTGAATGGGGAAGTTTGTACATGATCATTATGCTGTACTCTTAATACACTTAGTTAATTGTAAATTTGTCAAATGTTCTACACTTTTAACATTTTTAAGGTTAATTCTAATCACAGGATTGTCAGCATTACCTGGCCACCTGGAAGTACTTCTTGAGGGCCTCGGTGTAGTTCATGCGTGGACTGTAGTTGGGCGAGTTGATGATGGAGATGTGGATCTCAGAGGCCACAGGGAGACTGGTGTCCAGAGAGGAGCTTAGGGAATGGCTGCCCTCGTCAACATCACTCTCAATTGATTCATCAGATAATTTCTGTCATGAATATATCAGACAGCTAAATTTCACAGATGTATGTACATGATGTACGTAAAGATTAAATCTGAAGCTGATGAAACTCAAGCAATGGCAAGTTCGCCCAACAAACAAACTGCAATATGTGCAATCTTTAAGGAATTCGCCTTTGTTTGACCATGTAACAAATTGTCTGGGAAAGCCTTGTATCATCATGATGTATTATGTTTATCATGTTTAAGGTGCCAACATGATCATGAGGATCATCATGAACATGATATATCAGTTACCATCGATCTTTCAAAAATGTGATAATACAAAAGCTCTCAGTATTCAAAGTCTAATAAAAGTCTGTACAGCTCTCAGGGATTTCTCTAGACCTACTCAGATGCAAAATATCTGCCCCAAGTTTGCAGACAAAATAAATACAAATTCCCAAATCGGAATTAAAAAAATTCCAAATTCATGTTCTTATCAAGGTTATGGCTGTAACTAATGTTATGGCTCTGTAAGAATGGTGTACATGTTGTAGACATAGTAGAGGTGACTTGTATCTCACTGATAACAGGACTAATAACACGATAAAGAGGACAAGAGGCTATATATGATGTTTCTACACCATGTACACTATTACACTGAACATGTTGAATACAATGTTAACATGTTTAAAATATCTCCTAACTTACGAAAATATGGACATTAACATGTCTTATGCATGTTTAACAATAATTCCGATTTTTGAGAAAATAAACTGATTTCTTTTTTATCAGTTTATCTTCCAAGGACACATAGCTTAAAATCCTAGAAAAAATTCCTGGGTTCCTACAGTTACTTCTAATTATTGTTCGCAGCAGTAGTCACACAGCAGGCAGGATTTTCCATTGTATGTTTCACAAGGTTCCACTGTATCATTTATATATATGTCACAAGTTACTGAGAATTACTAATGTACATGATTGGGGCCTTGGGGTAGCCAAGTTAAAGTGTTGGTGATCATGCTAGAGGCCCATTTTTAATTCACCCACATAGGTACAATTTGTGAAGCTCCCATTTCTGGTGTTTCCCTCACCCCCATGATATTGATGGGATAAAAGCAGTGTAAAACCATAATGTAAGGAAAGTTAATACAATGCGGAATGCATTTTACCTCACAAACCAGAACAGGATCCTCAGTGAGGGGAGGTGCCGAATGAAGATTGAACCATAACAAAGCAGAAATGAAAACTTTTTCTGATCCACTTAGATGTCTTGCAAGACATTTGACAGTTACAGCTTTCTGCTTTGGCAATTTACGTGATTCTAGAACTGGAGAAGTCACTGGATCATTTCCATGGCGACCATAACTCCCAACCAGACTCATAGGCTCTTCAGTCTCACTGTTGACAGAATCAGATAAAGACACTTTCAAAATACTGCCTTCGAACAACCCATGCTGCAGCATCAGCTTTTTTGGTATGCCAATGAAATTATGAGGATCAGAAGTTCTCTCCAAATCTTTCCCAAGAATCTTTCTCCACTGTCGGTCTTGTTCAACAACAAATGAATTAAATGTTATCAGAACTAAACTGGACTCAAGGCTAGATGCACTGCCTGATGTATGACGACTTCTATCTGTTTGATTGCTAACTGTACTGATAGATCTACAGAAATCCGAAACATAAAAATTGTCCGGCTTTGAAATTAAGTGTTCAATTGTAGCAGTCGACAGACGCTTTCTCCTGTCAACAATAGTTTGGTTTGTGAACTCATCAAAGAATAGCACAATCTCTGTGTTGACAGTAACAATTCCTTGGTGAAGTGGAGTGCATTCTACCACCTTCATTGTGCTGAACCAAGAACACTGAAAAGTATTGTCTTCCAGAAATAAAGGTGGGTAAGGAGCAAGGAAGTCCTGATCTTTCTTGGCAACAACTTCATGTTGTATGATTTCAGTGATGATTCCATTGCTGAATTTGTTATTTCGCAGCCAAGTATAGGCTTCTTTGTCAGACACTGCAATTACAACCTTACGGAGAGGAAATAGATGGACTTGTCTGAAGTACACCACATCACTCAAACTTAACTTGTAATGGTCAAGAAAATCGTCACTACAAAGGACTCGTGGTCGCTTTTCATGATTTGGTTCTTCCTCGTCGTCTGCTGCATCTGCTAACAGCGGTGTTGACAGGTCTAGAAGTAGAGGATCATGAACCCATACGTATGTGAGGATTTCAGAGCTGAATCTGTAACAGACATTGTCACTATATGGGGGCAACTTCACTTCACCAGACACTGAAGACGACGGTGATTCCAACCCACTGGACAGACTCAAGTTCAAGCCAGAAACTTCATTTTTTAACTGGTGGCGTACACTCAGAGCAGCAATGACACACGTTGAGTCATCTGCGATATGGAGATCATTTGCATCTTCCCTCGACACAAATAAATGCAGTGGGTGATCATTTGGTCCTAACCGTGCCGCGATTAATTCAACCCGTGTGTTCCTCCTAACTGCCATTTCCCCCATGGCCGCAGCCATTTGTAAATAAAGCGCCACCTCGTGACTGACCGGTGCGTAACCAAATGAACGCCTCTAAGATATTTTGAGATATTCATGCGTCCATGTTTGTATATATTGTTAGGTCAATACCACAGACTAAGATGATTCTTATTGTGGGTTTAAAATATAAAGTAACTGACTACTACAATCACAGATGAACGTTCTATTTGGTACACGAGAGTCAAAGACAGACGGAGAAGGTGTTATCATTTTACAGGTAACTAATGATATTACACCACGCACCTGTATCCGGTGTACACTTCCGGAAAGCATGTTTTGCTGTGTTTGCAAGTAGTGTCAGAAGATCAATTTGTTGCCGTGACAAGCAATCTACAATGAAGTACGCTTTATGTCGTTATGTTTACGTCAGTTTCTGTCGAATTTTGTTGAAAGGAATTTTCTGAATAGTGATTTTGGATTTTTATCAATTTTCACTCTGATAACATTTAAAAGGGTTACTAATCTCTGGCTTTTTCACGGCTGTCTAACACTGCCCGTTAGAGCTCACTAGCTGCCGTGAGTCGATTTGCTCGCTAACGCAAATGAGCCTGACAAGAGACTGGTCTACCTACTGTAAGGACAGTGGAAATAAACTTTGAATCAATATCTATACACATTTCTGAACACTGATTCGTTATAGCACGGACCTATACAAGTCCGTGGTTATAGCAATATATGTGTGATCGGACCCCTGAAGATTCCGGGGTAGAATAGGTCTTCAGCAACCCATACTTGCCGCAAAAGGCGACTATGCTTGTCGAAAAAGGGATTGGGTGGTCAGGCTCACTGACTTGGTTGATACATGTCATCGATCCAAATTGTGTGGATGAGTGCTCATGATGTCAATCACTGGATTGTCTGGTCCAGACTTGATTATTTTACAGACCGCTTGAATATTGCTGAGTGCGGCGTTAAACAATAAACAAACAAACATATGTTTGATGTATGAAGGTTTTGATATTACAAAGGATGCATGTTAATTAATTGCATGTTAATTAAGGTTCTTTGTACAGCTGAAGCAGTACCGAATATTGTCCCTTTATGTGTGTATTTATGGATACATTCCTCGAAACAAGGTATCTGCCAAATATTTTATACATAAAACTTTGGTGGGTTGAATTACACTATTTACATTTTGTTTTCGTTCATTTTCTGTAGCATTGAACAGGGTCATTCATGTTCCTCTGCATTTTCTTTGGGAAGTTTTCTGAAGCAAGACACACGACACTAAGCATTGCTAAGTTGTTGTTTTTACAAGCCTTTTCATTTGTAGGCGTGTATATCATTTGTATACCGGGTATGTTATAACCTGATAGCCAATGTGTAAAATGTTATTCACTCAGGCAGTTATAAAATATCTAAATATTTCAGTCATTTTACAAATTGACTGAAAATTATTAAGACGTTCAAAAGAGCTTAAAAACATCACAATAAAGTAATTAGGCTAGGATTAGAAGCCAAAAAATATGGAAATGTACTTTGATTTTCGTTTTCTTTTAATCCTATCATTTTCAGTATAAACTGGGTGATGAAATTAAACATCTAGATGTTTGGAATTCATCATTACAACAGCGTAATGGAATTATTTTTCGTTCATTTTTTGAAAGAACTGCATATTTAGGTGTTTAATAAATTGCCTTAGTGATAAGTTTAGTCATTTAACACATTGACTATAACATATACACGATAAAGTAAGCAATTCTCTGATGAAATATTTACTTTGAGTTGCAGTAGTGTAAATGGAAATCGCACAATACCAAACATCAAAACTTCATCACCATTACTGATGCTACCCCCAAAGATGTCTACATTTCCTTATTATGTCAAGACAAAACTGTATTTCATTTTGTTGACCAATGTTACGATACACCCTTATTCTATCAATAAAAGCAACAAATGCACTTACGTTTTGCGCAGCACAGGTCACGAACTAGTCAAGATTTCTGGGATATCATCTCGGTATCCACAGAAAAAATACAATAACGAAGGCAACAACCAGACCCGGTGAAATGTCGGAGATCAGTAGTCCTTTAACTTTGAACAGTAATATATCGTTAGTTACATGGCTAATCTCTGTACAGATGATTCAACATATGATATATGCTATCAAAATCTGTAACATGTTTACAATTCCAGGTTGAATGTAGAGGGCCTGTTAGTGTACTTTCCCTATGATTACATCTACCCAGAGCAGTATTTGTACATGGTGGAGCTCAAGCGTTCTCTGGATGCAAAGGTAACAGTTCTGGTACTAGTAGTGCGGTGTTTCCTCAGATTGATGTTCACCCCAAAATATAAGATATCAGAGAACATAAAGAAGAAAATTGAGCTTCGTTTAACCTTTAAACTTAAAACCCCTAAATCTTTCCATAATATCTTTAAAGGGAGGGTCATGGTAGATATGGGTACAGTCAAGTCACGTTAATCCGGAAAGTGTTAATATGGAGAGTCAACCTTCCAGACGATTACTGCTGGGAATGTTTACAAAATGGCATAACGTCTCAAGCATGATTTGTTAATTAGGCAATTTGTTAATCTGGAAGTTCCCCATCTACCATCCATTTTAGTGGGGCTTTACTGTGTCAGAATTTGACATAGTTTCCTGTCCCCTAGTGAAAATATTGTTGAAGTACTGAAAGCAGTTCTTGGTATATGCATGTTTATATATTTTACATAAATAAACTGGAGTGGAAAGAGCTGTGGACAAGTTGGATATAACCATGATAACTCATGGTGTCCACCGGTCAGTGGGGTGGCCTAGTGGTTTAAGCGATCACTCACCAAGCCGAAGACCTGGGTTTGATTCCCCACATGGGTGCAATGTGTGTCTCCTATATTGAACTTATCTGGCTTGTTAGACAAAGATAAAGCAGAACAGCCTAAAATGTCTCCAAGATTAGCTTTGATAACACAGATATGGATGGATGGATGGATGGATGGATATACCGTTGATCGTGTTTATTGTTGAAGTTACTTGCCAACACTTTTGTCTCAGTCAACAATTGCTTCCCTATGTTATATCTTCAGGGCCACTGTGCACTTGAGATGCCATCAGGAACAGGCAAGACAGTGTCACTGCTCTCGCTGATCATCTCCTACATGAGGGTAAGGCCATCTCCTGTACATCTGCTTTACCAATATAATAATAATAATAATAATAAGTAGAGGAACGATACACTGATGTATTGGTGGGTCGCGATTTTTTACTTCTCTATATAAGTATCGATTACAATCACACACAAATTAAAAGTATCGATTCTTACCTTAAATGTATTTTTTTTTATAAATGTTACACCAAACACTAATACTAGTAAAATTGAGTAGTAAAAACGTAAATATTTTCATCCATTGCGCTATACTTGACACTGCCAACTGTGAATTGTGGGTGTGGCAGGTATTTGGCTATCCTGTCTATGAAAAAGGTGGCTCATGCAGCACCTGCATGTAATGTGATACATATCGGATCTTGAGTAAGGTATCGCGATACGTATCATATTGCACAGTTGGTGTATCATTCCAGTCCTAATTTTGATAATAGTAATAATCCATTTATGTGGCACTGTACTGCATGCATCAGTATAGTTTTAGCATTTAGACATTATTACCCCAGTCAATGGACAAGTGTGCACTTGATATTCATTCTCAGCTACCTGGGGAGTATGAAACCCCTGCTGTCTGAGCACTAGAAGGTTAACTGTGAATACCATCTCATCCTACCGGGTACCCATTCACTGCTGGGTGAACAAACCACAATTATGAACAAAGTCACTTGTGCTTCAGTGTGGGTCAGGACAGAAGCCCCAGAACTCTCTGGAGTCACCTTGGTGATCACGTTCACCCATCGAAGGACTCTCTGAGACCAACGTTGATTAACTGATATGTGACTCGTGCACTGTGCACAGGAGCAAATGCCATCACCATTAGCTGAATATTGAATGTCATCTTCAGCTAAAAGAATTGAACATTGTTGAACATTCTCTTTAGCATAAAGTATTGAACATCATCTGTCATGTCTTGAATGTCAGGGGGCGGTCGGGTAGCCTAGTGGTTAAAGAGTTAGCTCGTCACGCCGAAGACCCGGGTTTGATTCCCGACATGGGTACAATGTGTGAAGCCCATTTCTGGTGTCCCCCGCCGTGATATTGCTGGTATATTGCTAAAAGCGGCGTAAAACCATACTCACTCACTCACTCACTCTTGAATGTCAGCATTGTCTGAGAGTATGGAGCATCATCAGGGGTTGAGTGTGGTGAACATCACTGTCAGCCAACTGAATGAGAAAGCCCTTCTTCCTTTTCAAGGCTCACCCTCTGGAGGTCAGCAAGCTCATCTACTGCTCCAGAACAGTGCCAGAGCTGGATAAGGTAATAACTCACTTAACTTTATGTAAAACAGTGTTGAATGTTCAAGGTGCGTTGTTAGCTTTTGATAATTTTATATTTTATTTGATACATGATTTTTATTTGATAGTTGATATTTGGAAATGAAGTAATCATGTTAATAAATGGGAGATGTGTTCCCTAATGATGTTCTTAGCCATCAGCAGAAAATAGATTGGTCAGTTTTGAGTGCAAAGAGAGCTGATCTGTCAACATGATTAATGTGTTTAGCATTAGTCAATTTAGTGTCAAGGTAAACACACAGCAGTTGGGAAATGTTAAGATAAAAGTGTAAGTGTGGTCTTGGTGTAGAAATGTATATGAAAATGCAATAAAAACATCAGCCGTCCAAAGAATTAATCTGATCCTGGAACTTTTAAGTGAGTGTTATTCTGCTCGTTGCTTTTGAACTGCCTCCATGGTGTAGTGGATAGAGTGTCTGCCCAAAGAGCCGAAGGTCGGTGGTACCATTCCCAAAGACATTAAAATATGTTACTTGTTGTTACCCTGTCTGGCATTCAGTATTAGTGGGGTAAAACAAGGACTGGTCAGCTCGGAGTCAGTCTACTGTGTCTGAGTGGGCTGTCCATGTTAAAAACTGAAGCATGGTATCTCAGTGAACTAGCAATATAAAACCAGCAAGAGTCAGGACTAGTTCAAGCAGCCACACATACACGTGCATGCATGTAGAAGTGCAACAATCTTGATGCGGTGTTAAACCCCATTTCACCACACCTCACCTCACCCATTTGTTTTCCTACCTATATTATATACGGTATTAGTTGTATCTAAATGCAGGTAACTGCAGATGTCCAAACAACAGGATTTTAAGAACTAAATTGCTGTTTATCATCCATGCCATTTTTATATTTATGATGTAGAGATTCTTTTAATTTTCATCATGTCTAACATGAAGTAGGCTCACAAATTTGAGTGTAAATGCAAGTTTCTAATAGCAATAGGACTTCATTTGTTACTTAAGGTTGTGGAAGAGCTGCGTAACTTGATGAAGTACTATGAGAAGGAAACAGGTGAAGTCCCCAACCTGCTTGGCCTGGCCCTCAGTTCCCGTAAGAACATGTGTGTCCATCCTGAGGTGAGAACGTTGAGTTTACCATAGTGTCCATCCTGAGGTGAGAACGTTGAGTTTACCATAGTGTCCATCCTGAGGTGAGAATGTTGAGTTTACCATAGTGTCCAACCTGAGGTGAGAACGTTGAGTTTACCATAGTGTCCAACCTGAGGTGAGAACGTTGAGTTTACCATAGTGTCCATCCTGAGGTGAGAATGTTGAGTTTACCATAGTGTCCATCCTGAGGTGAGAACGTTGAGTTTACCATAGTGTCCATCCTGAGGTGAGAATGTTGAGTTTACCATAGTGTCCATCCTGAGGTGAGAACGTTGAGTTTACCATAGTGTCCAACCTGAGGTGAGAATGTTGAGTTTACAATAATGTCCATCCTGAGGTGAGAACGTTGAGTTTACCATAGTGTCCATCCTGAGGTGAGAAAGTTGAGTTTACCATGGTGTCCATCCTTAGGTGAGAACGTTGAGTTAACCATAGTGTGGGTGTGTGGATCAGAAATAATTGTTTGTTCGGCATTTCTTAGAAGTTGACAGACGACAGTGTTGACTAGGGCTGCAATGAATACACTATGAGGCGAGTACAATTTGTATCACAAATATGGTGTAACGAATGCGAATATTAATTCACGAATACAATAACAAGTCAGCAGTTGATGTATTATTTGTTATATTCAATGAAACAAAAGCAACACAAATTATTTGACATGGTTTGTTAATTATTAATATATTATACATTTATATGCTTCACTTATCCAGGTACTAGTATCTGCTCAAATGTGACAATGACCAGTGACCACAATACTGTCAAATTAAATATTATAAGAGTGTTGAAATCTGGTTTGTTAAATCTTTATTAGAAATAATGACTTTTTCATTATAATTACAACGTTTTTCATCTTATATTTTTGAATATCTGCGAGTACCGGCACATGTCTTGCAGTCCGACTTCGCAGTGTTTTTTGCCTTTCACTTCCTGGTTCGGCTTATCCGCGGGTCATATCATTTTCTTTCGCATTTCAATGGTCAAGTTAACACCTCAGCTTATCTACGGGGTCGGCATATCCGCGGTCATATACGGTATGCATATAATATGTTCTTATGGATATTTTTAGATACAGGGTATGTAAATGAACATGACTGCATATTCATCATGTTCATAAATATTTGATTCTATTGGTCACGAATAAAGAATTCAATTCATGAATGGATACGGTTCGATTCACTGAATATGCGAGTGAATCGTTACAGCCCTAGTGTTGACACAATTTATGGATAACAGATTGTTTATTATACCGTAATAATGATGTGCCAGTATACATCCTTATACCATTGACAGTGCAGTAGGGATCGGGAGGTTGACAATTGTATAAGGATCTATACCGGAAGTTCACTATTAAAGTGTAATAAAAAAGTTTTGATCCATAATTGTGTCTACTTTGTAATCAGAAAGAATGTTGAAAAGTTTGTTACTGAATCAGATTGGGCGTGAAAGAGATGGTAAGGTCGTGGATGGCCGATGTCACAATCTAACAGCATCCTTTGTCAGGACCCGGCACAAGACAGACCCCACTGTGCCAGTTTGTGACTTCTATGAGGTGAGTTGTTGAGGTGACATTCAAATTGTACTCTAATAGAGCTGTCGATTCCTGACAACATCAAGTGTTGTAACTTGTAATAAATGTGTGATTGCTGTTGCAGAGTTTTGACCAACATGGGAGGGAAGTACCTTTGCCGCCAGGTGTATACAGCCTGGTAAGTAGGACTGCCTGGTCTGCACATCTTAGAGGTGGTAGTTTGTAAATTTCCTTGTAGTTAGTCTATGTATATGTTTGTTAGCATCATTAAACACCTAGCCTGGGATGGTGGGGTAGCCTTGTGGTTAAAGTGTTCGCCCGTCATGCTGAAGACCCGGGTTTGATTCCCCACATGGACACAATGTGTGAAGCCCATTTCTGGTGTTCCTTGTAGTAAGTCTATGTATATGTATGTGAACATCATTAAACACCCAGCCTGGGATGGTGGGGTAGCCGTGTGGTTAAAGTGTTCGCTCGTCATGCTGAAGTCCCGGGTTCGATTCCCCACATGGACACAATGTGTGATGCCTATTTCTGGTGTTCACCTGCCATGATATTGCTGGAATATTGCGACAAGCGGCGTAAATCCACTTGCTCCACACCCAGCCATTTTGACCATGTAACCATTTTGGTCATCTCATGTATGACAAATGTAAGTCATCACAAGGTTTCAATCCATGTAAGCAAATTTGACACTGAAGTTCCCCTCACACTATAACTTGGTTACCATAGTAACTGTTTTTGTTTATTCCAGGATGATATGAAAGAGTATGGCAGGAAGAAAGGATGGTGTCCATATTTCCTGGCCAGATACGCAGTGAGTTGATGCAGGGGCTGTCTGTACTACAGACATGATTGATAATGATAGAATATTGATGGAGTGGTGTTCTGCCCTGTATTATGAGGAACTACTGTTCATATTGGTGGAGCTTGAATCCTGGTTCGCCCTGATTGTTTCAAGGTGTGTCGGCACCATACCCGTGATCGTGGGTTTCACCAAAGTGGTAAACGTCTAAGATCTGCATCACTTTGGGCTTTTGTCCCACATTAAGCTGACACGCTGTGATGTAACTGGAATACTGTTAAAAGCAGCGTTAAACCCAACTCACTCACTCATAGTGGTGGATGACACAGTATTAAAAGAAGCAAGATTATTTAGTCTGCAGTGAGCTTCACCTGAATGACAGTAATTATTATTTTGTCAAATTGACACGAGAGATGTCAGACAGGTCAAAAGGAAAAAGAAGTTTGATTGTTGTTTGACGCCACACTCAGCAATATTCCAGCTTCATGATGGCAGTCTGTAAATAATCAAGTCTGGACCATCATCATCCAAACTTATGTGTCATATTGTGAAAAACGACACAGAAGCTTTCATCATGTTCAGCATCCAAACTTATGTATCATATTGCGGACAAAGAAGTGCATTGTGTGACTTTGGTGTATCGCGTGTGACTTTGGTGTGTTGCGTGTGACGGTGTATCGCGTGTGACTTTGGCGTATTGCGTATGACTTTGGTGTATCGCTAGAATGCATCCTACGTGTTGAGACAGGTATAGGCTGAAGCTGATGATGTGTCTTGTCTGTCCCCAGCTCTCCCATGCCAATGTGGTAGTTTACAGCTACTACTATCTACTCGACCCCAAGATTGCCGAGACAGTGTCCAAAGAACTGTCAAAAACAGCAGTTGTTGTGTTTGATGAAGCCCACAATATAGGTAAGACTCAAGTAGGAGACTAATGCAGTTTGTCATTATGATAATTATCCCCCGCCCAACAAAGTTGGCGGGGGATATAGAAACGGGCTCCGTCCGTCCGTCCATCTTTACGTCTGTCCGTCCGTCCGTCACATTTTGTTTCCGGAGCATAACTCAGAAACCGTTCAATATTTTTTCATCAAACTTTGCAGATCTGTCAGGTACATGCTGAACTGGTGCCTTTTGCTATTTAGAAATTTTAGAAAATTTTTTTTTTTACGTTTCCATGGCAACAAGATGAACTTGGGTTCTGTGAGGGTAGGGTTCGTTTCCAGAGCATAACTCATAAACCGTTCAATATTTTTTCATCAAGCTTTGCAGGTCTGTCAGGTACGTGCTGAACTGGTGCCTTTTGCTATTTAGAAATTTTAGAAATTTATATTGTTTTACCTTTCCATGGCAGCAAGATGGACTTAGGTTCCAAACTCTTCTTTTTTTTACAATTTCCATGACAAGGGGGGGGGGGGATATAGCCACGTTAGTGGCAAACTCTTGTTTAATATTTTAGTTTGTGCAACGACAACAGAACTTACTCATGCATATATAGTTCTCGACAATACCATGTCAGCCACCCCATTACTGTTTTAATCAACATGATTCCCAACACCACTATCGTCTAAACTTTTTCTGTCAAGATTATGATACAGTAATTCTTTCCCACAATTCCACTTCCAAACAGTCTGCACATGCCCAATAAGGCGGACATGACATCACAGTGTTCACCTATATTAACCACATCAGCCTCGCACAAGTTTACAGTCTCCATTGTATCAAGCTACCGAACTGTGTAGAGTTTCGCAGCAGGCAACCGAGGCAGCCCCAATATTACACAAAACATTTGTATGTAAATAAAAGGATGTTTTTATGTACTACATGTTATGTTGTTTGTTGCACAAGCTGAAGGTTAACGTCAGGAATATAGTGGAACTTCTTCAAGTGTGTCAGGCCCAAGACATATTAGATGACTAACTTGTTTAGAATACTTCTCCAAGCTTTGTTGTTTGATTGAGATTATTCAGAACTTCAAAGAACTTTTTTTGTATGAGCTTAGGCGTTCTTTAAGCATGTTAAAGCCAAATGCAGTGTAGGACAGATGGATATATCATTCAGAAGTTGTTGGGCCTAGACACGACTTTGACACATTCAGCCATTAAGAGGATTACACTTCATGATTTGACTTGAGACTACTTCTGTGGTACAGTGGATAGAGAACTTGCCCAGAGAGCGGAAAGTCGGTGGTTAGGTCCTCGACCGTGTCGTACCGAAAGATATGAAAAATTAGGATTTTAGTACTTATTGTTACCCTGCCTGTCGCTCTCCATAAAAGGGATAAAAAAGGTTTTGTTTGAATATTGTGTTATGGGGCTGAAGGATGGGCTGACAATTTGTCCATGTTTGATTGCAGATAATGTCTGTATAGAGTCAATGAGTGTGATGTTGACAAGACGGACATTAGACAGGTGCTCCCAGAATATAGAGGCTCTCAACAAACACATTGACAGGTAGGAGGAAACTTAGCAAAGTTGGATAAAAATTGTGTTCTTTTTTTTTTTTAAAACAGATCAAGGTGCTGAATGTTGAACTGCAGTGTGAACTTTGTCTTTTAATTATTTAAAAATGCAGTGTAGTCTGTTTTAAGAAATCACACATAAGTATAACATAACCCTTACCTGAAAGTTTGAATATATTATTGAAACATACTAAGAAGACAAATGCATTTTTTGTGAAAAAATATTCAATAATTTGTCAACAAGTGTGGCATGCAAACTACAGATTAAGGTTCACTGGACAAAATAATGTCCACTGAAGTGAATATACAGATGTCACACTCCTCTAGTTTTGATCTTCTCAGCTTAATTTTTCCTCAAAACCCACAGGGTGTTTTGATGATGACTAATGTTAAATCCTTCCATACTCTTTGAGACATATTCTCTAGGTCGACACATGGAAGTGGTAATGTTGAGATCATATTACCTTCTAATACTCCCATTCTCAGGTTGAAAGCCAGTGATGCCCAAAAGTTAAAGACAGAGTACCAGCGACTGGTGGATGGATTGAGGGATGCCAGTGTTGCCAGGGAAACCGATGTCATCCTTGCCAATCCAGGTTAAAATCAATGAATGTTAAATTGGCTGTGGGAGACTTAAAAACTTGGAGTAATAAACAAGCCAGGAGTTTAAAAATACAATGGAAACCCGTTTATTTTTCTGAATAATTTTCCTTCTCACAATTCATATGTATACATCTATTGTGTTTCAGTACTACCAGATGAAATTCTACAAGGTAAGCCCTACACCTTTCCTGTTATATTTGACCCGTGAAGATTCCGGGGTAGAATAGGTTTTCAGCAATCCATGCTTGTCGTAAAAGGCGACAAACGGGATCGGGTGGGCAGGCTTGCTGACTTGGTTGATGCATGTCATCGATCCCAATTGCGTGGATTGATGCTCATGATATCAATCACTGGATTGTCTGGTCCAGACTCGATTATTTACAGACCGCCCTCATATAGCTGGAATATTGCTGAGTGCGGCATTCAACAACAATCCAATCCAATACAATCCAATAAAATCCAATACAATCCTGTTATATTTGTTCATGTCCTTCATTCTAGATCAGGGGCGGTCGGGTAGCCTAGTGGTTAAAGCATTCGCTCATCACGCCGAAGATCCGGGTTCGATTCCCGACATGGGTACAATGTGTGAAGCTCATTCCTGGTGTACCCTGCCATGATATTGCTGGAATATTGCTAAAATTGGTGTATAGCCATACTCACTCACTCACTCATTCTGGTTCAGAGTGCATCTCGAGTAGCTGTTTAGTGTCCCCAGAGCACAGTGTAGTAGGGATCAGGGAGTTACAATATGAAAAGTACTATTCCTCTGAAGGCCATCCAACCAATAGTGTTAGGACTTGCCAACTTTCATAACTATAGAGGGGCGGTCGGGTAGCCTAGTGGTTAAAGCATTCACTCGTCACACCAAAGACCCGGGTTCGATTCCCGACATGGGTATAATATGGGAAGCCAATTGATGGTGTACCCTGCCTTGATATTGCTGGAATATTGTTAAAAGCGGAGTAAAACCATACTCACTCACTCATTACTACATAAATTAGCAACATTATCACAAGAAATTTTATTTGGAGATCAGTTGACATTCCTTTGCGTACCTTATTTAAAACAACAATATCATTTACATAGAATTAAATTTTTGTTGTGTTCATTGTAATTCCTGCATTCTGATTAGCCGAACTGGTCACGTGTTATTGCATTCATTTCCCAATGAATGTAAAAAATTAAACCGCGCCCACCGAAGCGGACTACTTTTATTACTACGGAAAGTCAGGGAATCCCAGTATTACAGTCAAGTCCCTTTCTGCTCACTTGTATCATCATGCACAGGACATTTAGTGAAATTCATGCATATTCATTGTCCAAACTATCCTTTGAGAATGAAGGCCGAGAAGGAATGAAACAGCAGACGTGCAAGCCTGCTTGCCTGTTTTGTTTCCGCTCGCTTAGGTTCCACAAATTTCATTTAAATGGTACAGTACATATTGTCAATATGTTAGGCAGATAAAATATGTCTTTTAGATTCATGTTCATATTTGTGAGGCTGTTTGTGATTATTTATTCTTTATCCTGAACCTTGATGTGGGTGTCAGTTATCCTCTGTCTCCGTGCTCTCGTTATACAGAGGCAGTTCCAGGGAATATTCGAACAGCGGAACACTTTCTCGGGTTCATGAAACGTTTTTGTGAATACATGAAAACTAGACTACGAGTGCAGCACGTGGTGTCGGAGTCTCCACCCTCCTTTCTCAAAGACTGTCTGAACAAAGTCTGCATCGAGAGGAAGCCCTTGCGGTAGGTTGTCGCTGCACTTAATCAGTGAACTTTCAAAGCAAAACATCTTTAATATAACAGACCAGTGTTCGAAATAATTATTATAATAATTATAAATATTGAAAAAACGCAAAATAAGAGACAAATCATGTCTTGATTCAGTTGAAATAATGCTAACAACTACTTGAGAATCTACAAAAACTGAATACATAAGTAGTCTTAAAAAAATTATCTTTTCGGGCAGATGAAGGAAAATGTCATGCAGCCTGACAGAAAAGTTAAGAGCCACGGGCAGGTGGTCAGGCAGTTATTTCGGACACTGTAACAGACCAAATCTTAATTCCAGAGCTGCTATAACAAATCTCAGTTCTTCATATGGATGACAAATTGTTGAATCCACAGTATAAGAAACTGATTTCGACATTTGCATGAAACATCCAGAAGGGGAGGCCTATGCTGCCTTAGTTTACATCTCAAATTCCCTGTAGGTATGATCCTTGGGCCCCGTGGGGAATCTGGGTTAGAACTGGTCCCCAGCACCGTACGCTGGTCGTGGTAGGCGACATAATGGATCGGGTGGTCAGGTTCAGTGATTTGGTTGATAGCGTGTCATTGTACCCCGATGGTGTGGATCATTGTGCACAATATCAGTCACTGGATTGTGCGGTCCAGATTTGATTATTTTAATTTAAAGGCTGTGCTGTCATATAGCTTGAATATTGCTGATTGCAATGTAAAAAACAAACACACACACACACTCGGATCCTTGGCCTCACTGGTCCACACTGTATTTTGGGCTTTCCTCCCAAATTATTCTCATACCATTTCTTATCTGGCATGTTTGAAATAAAAAATAACAAAAAAGAACCACACATTTACATAAAAATGATAAAGAAAGTGATGCTAGATTGAAAATTGTATTCGTTGTTCTCCTGATATAATATGTCACCCCACAGGGAACAAGCCATTTCACATTGTTCTGAGATGGAAAAATGTTGATCTGTTTGTGTTTGTCATGGAGAACAAATTTGAGTTATGAATTGTCATTTGTAGATTCTGTGCTGAGAGGTTAAAGTCCTTGATGCGGACCCTGGAGCTGGCAGACACTCAGGACGTCTCCGCAGTGACACTGCTCTCCAACTTTGCCACACTTGTCAGTACCTATGCTAAAGGTGGGTCCATTTTGCTCATTATTTCATATTCTTTTTCTTCACAGTGTTTAACAGGTTTCGAATCCATATGGGAGTTCCTGGGGTGAGTAGGTCCCAGTATTCCAGGCTGGTCATCAGGTGGATGATGCTTGTTGACTTGGCTGATTTTGTATTCCCAGTATTGCATGCTTGTCATCATCTTCCCAAGGCAAGTGAGTTAACTGAAAGTCCAGTTTCCACCCTTACCGAACTAGGCTGGTATTATGAATTTATATTTTGGCTGGACTAACGAGTCCAATCAAGATCGCTTTAAGAAATCAACAGCCGGTTTGTAAACTGCGATGAAGATTTTGGTTGATTGCAGGATTTGCAAAGCATGTGTACCGCCAACTTGGCGTTAACAGATATTTTCCAAATCTTTTCATGTTTTTAATCAAGGTGCTCACATTATTTGATGCACTTCACAATTTAGATCTTGATTATCGATAAGATCCTCTTGACCAGGTGCCACCATTTCGTTTGAAGCAAATGCAAGTGATATGTGAGGTCTAATCTGATTGGTCAATAGGCGGGACATAACTCGTAATAGTCACTGTTGGCATTACGATAGGGCCCAGAAATTCCAGCCTAGTTCTGCAAGGGTGGAAACAGGACGTTTATAGTCTGTTAACTCCCTTGCCTCGGGAAGATGGCTTGTCATAAGGAAGAACTAAAG
Organism: Haliotis rufescens; assembly: GCF_023055435.1. Taxonomy (NCBI): domain Eukaryota; kingdom Metazoa; phylum Mollusca; class Gastropoda; order Lepetellida; family Haliotidae; genus Haliotis; species Haliotis rufescens. The sequence goes on along the minus strand of NW_025964001.1, from coordinate 29,922,596 downwards.
AGAGTCAGGTGATGAAACTTTGGTGACTTGGATGATTTTGTTCATCATGACTTGATGATGTGGATGGCTGTCATATAAACATTTGTTTGACAATCTGATGGTAGTCATTATCATCATTAGTCTGTTGAAATGGAGAAAAGCAATACTTAGAAAATATTTTCATTGATGTTATGCAGGATTTGTCTTGATCATCGAGCCCTTTGATGACCGCACCCCAACAATCAACAACCCCATCCTGTACTTCAGTTGCATGGATGCTTCTATAGCCATCAAGCCGGTGTTTGACCGATTCCAGACAGTTGTCATCACGTCCGGGGTAAAAAGTGCCAGTATACACCTTCTGTGTTATGTACCTGTTACATAGACTAGTCAATAAAGCAAGAATTAACACTGTTTTGTCATGTGCAAGTACTCAAAATATTTTCAAAAGTTTGTACTGGTTCGTACTTTGCCTGTAGCAAGGAGACACGATCACTGTGTCAGATTAGCAAGCAGCCAATCCTCTCTGTTTACAGGTTACATGATCCTGATGAGAGGGAATCAGTAATCCAAAATCAATTTCATATTTTCAAAGACACCTTGTTGAATACTCTAATCCCAGAATACATTCCAGGTCATACAAAGACATTATAAGATTGTACTTTTTGTTACCCTGCCTAGTGTTTGGCATTAAGGGGCTAAAACAAGGACTGGTCTGCTTGGAGTGAGTATACTGTGTCGGTGTGGGGTATCCATGTTAAGCTGAGGCATGGTATCTCAGTGAGCTAGCACTATGAAACAAGAGTCCGGACTAGTACAATCAGATACATGCACACACAAGCTTGCATGTCGCTATATAAGTGCAACAATCTTGAACGCGATGCTAAACCCCATTTCATCCTACCTCACCCACAGAAGGTGACTCTACTGGGGATTTCGTGTGTGCCTGCATGGACAACCTAGTGCCTGTGTCATCCTGGCTTATTGCTGCTCATACACTCCACCACTGGTCCGTGCCTGGTGTGATGTTGCTGAAGATCATGTCGGAAACATTATGTATCTTCTGAAACCTTTTTCCTATTTTAGTAGATATTTTCTTGTTTGAGGATGTAAAAGATGTATGATCTGATTTGCATTTATTTTGAACATTTTCTCTGTTCTGATGTGGAAAAATCAGTAATTCTGATGCAAACTTGTGGAAGCTCTAAATGTCAAGTTCTGTCTTGAAAAGTCCTTGAATTTAGATTTTTGCCTTGAAATTTACCACATCTACTGATACCGTATTCGACGTAATAAGCGCCCACGGCAATATTTGCTAATATATTGGCTAGTGAATGATCCCAATAAGCACCCCTTCCGATTGATCAATGTACACTTATTTATTCGTGTATAATACACACTCGTGTGTTATATTCACCCTTAATTATGGGCAATTAAATCCTGGAAAATATATCTGACGTGTATAATACGCACACACTTTTCTTTTGTATCATTTCAGGCTGTCAGCATAAACCACGAAATTTACGATCTTTCCACTTTGGTTTTTTTCTCACCAAAATTATATTCTAATAAGAGCCCCCTATTTCTATTTTTGAGAGTGCCCTGGGTGCTTATTACATCGATTATGGTATATGTTTTCAAAATTTGATAAAACAGAATACTGTTGAACACAATTGTAAGAGTTCTGTTTATCATATTAAAAGTCAATAACAATAGAATTATCTCCCTTGTTACATTTGAATATTCCTGTAATGGTAACAAAATGAATGGAAAATTATAGAATTTTTAATTTGCATGGTCTGAAATTTGGGAGAGGCAACCTTGAAATGAAAGTTTGGCCCTGAAATTCTGTACAAGATGTAATCAAGCAATGTCAGTTACTTCCTGTTTCTTCTGCAGACATTGTCACCTCTAGATATGTATCCGAAGATTCTAGATTTCCGTCCAGTAACCATGGCAACATTCACAATGACACTCGCCAGAACCTGCATATGCCCACTGGTAAGTTCGTCAGCTGACCTACTGAGTTGAAGTATATATTCTTATGTGTTGAATCACCTTGCAGTCTATCTCTTGGATCACAGACATATCAGCCTTCGAAATTCACGCTGCTCCGCTAGTCCGAGACAACTAAGATTGTGCTGAGGACAAGTAAAAATCCAGTGATGGTAGTCCCCATAGACTAGTAGCATTTGAGGGCTATGATTCTGAACCAGTTCCCATTGTTTTTATTTTGCTACAAATTGAAACTGAATACAACAGACAGAAAATGTAAACATAGTGAAAAAATGTGTCTCGTTCAAGCAGCAGGACAAGGTACAAATTCTGAAGACAAGTGAAAAAAGGTTTCTACTCTTACTCTGGAGTTAAAAAAACACGAATTTATAAGGCTGCATATTCACTAACTCAAACATAAAGGAGAAAATCATCAACTGTAAGTTTATAAATAAACTCAAGACGTAGTTGTACTCCTTTAGACATTGACTTCTCTGGCAGACCAACATATAATGATGGGAACAAAACACATAAGAATAAACCCAGACACATCTATGATACAAGCAATTATTGAAGGATGGTCATAACATCAGACTGAGCTTGTAAATTGGTCACAATCTCTTTAAACATTTATCATTATTCTTTACACTATTCTTTCATGGGTAACCATTTTTACAGAGAGCTTTCATGATATGATGTAGTTATAGGCGCCTTCACATGCCAAAGACCCGCGAAGATACAGGGTAGAATAGGTCTAAAGAAACCCATGCTTGCCATGAAAGGCAACTATGCTTGTCGTAAGAGGCGACGAACCGGATCGGGTGGTCAGGCTCGCTGACTTAGTTGATGCATGTCATCCCAATCGATGCTCATGATGTCAATCAGTGGATTGTCTGGTCCAGACTCGATTATATACAGATCATATAGACAGTCATATAGCTGGAATATTGCTGAGTGCGGCGTTAAACAACAAACAAACAACATGCCAACACTTACTTTTGTGTAAATGAAGGAACCTTCTGTTGTTGTAATGTGTGATATTGGTGGCTGAATTCCCAGTGGAAGTAAGTGTCACTGATGATCCCCAGCATATGGTTGCCATAACTACCACCTCAGCTTCAGGGTGAGTCCAGGACTGTGATTAAATACATATTTTTCTTTCAGATTGTGAGTAAAGGAAATGATCAAGTGGCCATGAGCTCCAAGTTTGAGACAAGGGAAGACATAGGTATGTGAGTCAGTATGTGAGTCAGTATGCAGCCTGGGCCATTAGGACAGAAGTGACTATAGTTGACCTGTACATAGCATCAGGTTATGCAAGCGTGACCACTGCAGCAGAAGTCACTGTAGACAATAGCTATCAAACACTAAAGCTTGATCACATTGTTGATCCTCATAGGACAAGAGACTTGAATTATTGGTGGTCTGTCTGAACATATTACTGGCATCAGGATAAAGGTAAACTTTTTTTCACACCTACTTGCAGGGAGTACTGCTGCTACTAGTTCCCTCCACTGTTGTACAGATGATAATGTCTGGCTCATTTGGTCATAATTATTTCAGCTGTGATTCGAAACTATGGCAATCTTCTGGTGGAGCTGTCAACGATTGTACCTGATGGAGTAGCATGTTTCTTTACCAGCTATATTTACATGGTAAGCATGAAGACAGTATTGAGTTTTCACTGATAAACGACATGATAGATAGGAGTGGGTCCACAGTTTTGCTGAGATTTGCATTTTGTTTGATAAATACAGTAAGTGGATTTATTATAAATCAGGGACCGTTCATTTATTACAGGGGGGTCAGAGGTTTTTGATGCAAAAATGTACTGAAAATAATAACCCTCCTCTAATGCTTGTCATTATTTTAGATGACCCCTCATGTCCTTTTCATGACCCTCCTCGAAAAAAATAAATGTAAATTACTAGTGTAACATGTCCAGTTTTCATTATGATCCAAATATATGTGTATTATTTTTTTATGACCCTCCCCAATGTAGCTAGAGACTGTCATATTTTGTGGTGGACTCTCCCCTGATTTGCTCTGACCCCTATAGTAAATGGATGGTCCCTTAATCATGTTCATGTGTATTTTGAAGTCATATGTTTGTGCCTCATCATGTATTTCTGTTTTGCAGGAAACGATTGTGGCATCGTGGTATGAACAGGTGAGTAGAGATATGTGCTGAAAGTGTGTAGAAGGCTTGTTGTCTGTCCTCCTATGTGTGTTCTCCAGTCCAGGATTGGCTGTAGGGTGATGTAGATGCTCCTATATTTACAGACCTGTCACAAGTAGGTCAGATGACAGATCCTGGCATTGGTATTGCAGTCTTATTGCAATCACATCTTTTACTCTCATATGAAGATCTGAAGACACCCCCATAGAAGCTTACTTCCGATAAACTTTCTCATCAGCCAATTTGCATTGATGCTTTTATATTCCTGGTACGAATAAAATAAGCATTCAGACCAGCATGCCTGATTGTTATATCTCAAAAACATAGTTAATTGGCCTGTTCTGAATGTAAACAATAAAGGCCACGGCACTATTATATTATTGTGTATATGCACCATGTCCTATCTGAGAACCATGGCATGTACAAAGGAAGTATAACAAGTGTTATTTGTGTTCTGGGTGGAAATTTCCAAAACAAAGTGGTAAAGAAATAAGCAGCATTGTTTTAGAAGGCTGACATCTGATTGGCTGAAGAACCAATGCTTCCTTCATTAAGATTGTGCATCACTTCATGCAGAGAGGTATTGTATCAGAGTTAAAGGTTTGATGTAAATGAGATTGAGTGATACTGTTTCTTCCATGAATGATATTCTTGGCAAATAAGGAAGAAGACGGTTGAAATTTATGTCTTTGAAATATTGTCGACATAAATATTTCATCAAAGGCTTGAGGTCTCATGTGGTATCCCCCGAACTGTTCTTGATGGTGATTAGATGAACTTTGATTTTTTTCTTGTTCTTCTTGAGGTGAAATGGGGTTTAATGTTGTGCCCAAGATTATTGCACTTACATAGTGATGTGCATGCACATGTGTTTGTGTGTGTGGCTGCTTGTACTAGTCCGGACTATTGACGATTTTATAGCGCTAGCCCACTGAGATACCATGCAGCAGTTTAACCTGAATACCCAATAGACACACTTTACTGACTCCGAGCCGACCAGTCCTTGTTTTAACCCCTTAATGCCATGATCCAGGCATGGTAACAAGTATCATATTTTACCAATTTTGTTTCTTGTTATAAAAGCTAATGACCTGATTGGCCACTTGTCATCTTGTCATCTTGTAATCTTGTAAAGGCCTTGCTTGTTGGCATAAGCAATAGCTTATAGACTGATTAGTTTGTAAACTTGATATTGATATGATCTCAGACTTATTGACTGGTGAAGGAATAAGGGAAGATAATACACATGTTGATATCCTCACATAGTATTGTCTGGTAAATCTGAGAGTATAGTGTGGTCCCAATGAGGTCCCCGTGAGATCCTTGTGAGATCCCTGTGTGGTCCCCATGTGATCCCTGTGTGGTCCCTGTGTGGTCCCAGTGAGTTCCCTGTGAGATCACTGTGTGGTTACTGGGAGGTCCCAGTGTGGTCCCAATGTGGTCCCAGTGAGTTCCCTGTGAGATCACTGTGTGGTTACTGTGAGGTCCATGTAAGGTCCCTGTGTGGTCCCTGTAAGATCCCTGTGTGGTCCCTGTAAGATCCCTGTGTGATCCCTGTGTGGTCCCAATGAGGTCCCGGTGAGATCCTTGTGAGATCCCTGTGTGGTCCCCATGTGGTCCCAGTGAGTTCCTTGTGAGATCACTGTGTGGTTACTGTGAGGTCCATGTAAGGTCCCTGTGTGGTCCCTGTAAGATCCCTGTAAGGTCCCTGTAAGATCCCTGTGTGATCCCTGTGTGGCATTAAACAACAAAGAAACAGTAGGTTCACTGATGATGTAGCGGATAACTGGAACCTTGAGATCATCAAAGTGTCGTCATTTGTCCACAAATTGTTGCCTTTCACCAGCTTTTGTTGTCAACAGTCACAGACAAATAAAAACTGACAACCACTCTTGGATGTTGTGTAATTTATTATCTGGGTGAATAAAATGGACTTCCCTTTGTGTTTGTGGACGTATCTGGTTGAGTTACAAGTAGATGTAGTGTCCCAAGTGAATAATCTTAGTCAGAGCCACTGATTGTTAATACTAGGAATGACCGAGTGTGAGCAACTATGCCATTTTGTCCTTTAAGTGCCAGAATTGACAGCCTGATTGTGACTTACATGGGTTTTCACACGAGTTGTTTATGACTTGCATCAATTTGGGCATTGCTCCAAGAAGCGGATTCAACCAGCTGACATAACCAGCTGACAATTCAGCTGAGAACACCATGATATAGTGGTGTTATCTCAGACTTTTCTGTGCACTGTGGTCATGTTGTCAACGACAAGGCTGTTTGTTGTGTAGAGTGCAATCCCATAGCCACGCCCTGACCTGCTGATGTTCAGGATTGACTGTGGATTTTTTTCAGTTCATTGAGGTGTGGTCAAAACTGCGATGTGCAAACTGTATGAGAAAACATGAAATTTGTGGAACCTAGGCGAGCTGGAAATAACAGGCAGCGAGCGTGCACGTTTGGTGTTTCATTCCTTCTCGGCCTTCGTTCTCAAAGGGTAGTTTGAACAATGAATATGTGTGAATTACGCATGCCGATACACATGAGCAGAAAGGGAATTCCCTCAGCCGTAATATTGAGATTCCCTTACATGACATAGTATTAAAAGTAGTCGCTTCAGTGGGCTTGGCTTAATTTTTTACTTTCGTTGGGAAATGAATGCAAAAACACAATTCAGCTAATCAGAATGCAGGAATTACAAAACAAAAATTTGATATTTAAGTATAACTCACTCACAAGTATGGGAGATGTTTAACATGTTACACAGGAGCAGAGCACACTCGCATGTCGCCAACTGAGGCAGTGGTTGCATAGCGTGATTTTGTCTGTTCAGTTGCATGATAAATGACAGAGTTCTGCTAAAGAGCATTGCAAAGGAAGGGGTAGTGGTTGGTCCACAACAAGTAGTACTATGGATATGTGTGTGTCTTGTCATGGCTGACGAGCTGTAGTGGCACATAATAGTATGCTCTGATGTGATGTACCTAATGACAGTGAAAAGGATGACAGTGAATGTGCATAGATAACAACTGAGAAGTATCGTGACAATGAAGGAAATTCATTTGCTGTAAAAATGGAATTCTTTTTTTACCTCAGAATAATAATGAATAGTGTCATGTCATTCATCACATGATTGTGAAGGTTGAGACCTTAACATAGTGATAGTTGACTCAATGACATACTCTTTAATTTATCCCATGTGACTGTTTGTAGTGTTTCAGCATACTGTAAATTGTATTATTGCTAGCTGGACTAATCTTGTGTAACTGGATAATCATAGCACTAGTCTTCACATTCTGATGCACTGTGGGTCATGGTGTCAGCCTTGCATTATTTTTATTCAAACACACCATGATTCCCGGTGGGGATTCTGGGTTAGAACAGGTCCCCAGCAATCCAAATGGATCTGATGGTATGTGGTTGACAGCATGTCATTGTACCCTGACAGTGTGGATCATTGTTCACAATATGAATCACTGGATTGTCTAGGGGCGGTCGGGTAGCCTAGTGGTTAAAGCGTTCGCTTGTCACACCTTAGACCCGGGTTCCATTCCCAACATGGGTACAATGTGTGAAGCCCATTTCTGGTGTCCCCCGCCGTGATATTGCTGGAATATTGCTAAAAGCGACGTAAAACCATACTCACTCACTCACTCACTGGATTGTCTGGTCCAGACTCATTTATTTACAGGTCAGTCATATAGATGGAATATTGCTGAGTATGGCACAAAACAAACGTTCTGTTAGTTGCATGTTGGCTCAACTGTGTCCGAGACAAGTACCTGTCATCTTGAAAAAATGCTTATTGGAAGAAAATAAACGGCATTGCTGAAGGTTTATGAGGTTTTATTCAGAAATAAGTTAAAAATGACATTAACTTAAATCCTTTATGTACAACATTTGTACATCACAATGTTGGTGATATGAATATGCATGAAACTTTGTACAATGATGTAGTAGTAAAATGTACAGGTATACTATAAACAAGTCATCGTAGAATGTATTGAAAACTCAATGTAACAAATTTCTGCAATAATACACACCACAATATGAGAAAACAAAGTGATATAAAACATTGTTTTATGAATAAAACTATGCATGGTGACAGGATGAATGATAGGAAACACTTAAGATTGAATCACAGTAGATAAAAACTTAAGGGCTATCACAATATTTGCAAATCACAGTTCAGTTTCATAAGAAGTCATATCATACATATATACAATCAAAGATATTTACAGCACGTAGTTATTCTATGTACATAGCACTGTTATGTATATAGCACTGAGCAAGGCAAACTTGCAATATGATATCACAATAACCATAAAACGAACATAACACTGCATATATGTAAAACAGTATTTTCAAATGGCACAACACTCAAAGAAGGCAAATCTAGATTTATCTCCAATCTAAATATGTAGAAATTGGTTCACCAGAGTTATCTGCCCTTAATGTTTTGCTGAGTTGATGAGGGATGAGAGCTGTTGAATAACAAAGGAATTATCCATTGACTTATGTTGGCCATCTTTGGATAGTGAATGACATATGGTTAGTAGACGCTCTTGTAAGTGCTGTTTCTCTACTTTAGGACGGGTGTTGTTGCTACGATTTCGCTTGTTTGCAAACCAGGACTTGACCTGCGACACTGTGATACCTCCCTCGGTGGCCATCTTGAGTTTATCCTGTTTGTTGGGGTATGGATTTTCCCGGTGTCCATTGTACCACTCGACCATGATCATGATTGCTTGGTGATTCAGGGGCTCATTATGTCGTCCACGCTTGTAGCTTGTATCATCAGCCGCTGGATCTGTATCTTGCCGCTTCCTCTTGCCGGGCTTACAATGAGATTTGACGTCTGCTGCCACTAGGGGGAGTTTCTCACTGGATGTAGAAACCTGGGCAGACTGGATGTGGACAGGAGTGATTTTGGATGACGTCTGCTTGGGATGCTTGATGTGAACTGGGGAAACCTTGGATGTCACATGGGAGACTTGAATGGGAGAGATTGGCTCATACTTAGCACAGATGGATCCTAATGGATAGGGTTGACTGTTGTGATGGGAGGGTGTTGCAACAACACTGCCAGGTAGCTTGGTAGTGCTGGGTGTGGCTTGGTTGATGGGTGTGCACTGTTTGACCCCATTAGTGGTATGTGACTCTGATTTCTGTTTGGAAAGCACTGAGAAGAAGGATGAAGCAAAGCCTGGGATCTGGGGGGGCGTCTCTTTAGTCTGTGGAAATAAAGAATTGTATTGATATATGGAAAATAACATTTATTTGGTATAATACCATTAAAAGGAAGTAAAGGACCACCTGATTCTTTCAAATTACTATAGTTAATGTCATGCCATGGCATAACCAGAATTATATGAAAGAATCGACTGGTCCTTTTTCCCTTATGGGTGCATGGCATGTTGTAATTTTAACAAAGATTATTCCATTCATACTGTGCCAAATGATCACAGTTGAGTGAGTGAGTGAGTGAGTATCATGGCGGGGGACACCAGAAATGGGCTACACACATTGTACCCATGTCAGGAATCGAACCCGGGTCTTTGGCGTGACGAGCTAACGATTTAACTACTAGGCTACCCGACTGCCCAGATCACAGTTGAAATTGATTTACATTTCTGCATTACGAAGTACAGTAAACTCTACTTGACAGAACATTTGCCTGCTTGTCATTGAAGTCGGTAAACAACTTACAGAAAAACACTTTCTTATCTGACACAATAGAAAGAATACCAGACATCTGATGTAGATGGTTGGAATTAAAAAGATATTGTCAAATACCCACAGGAGAAGGTTGGTGGACCTCTTCAGAAACCACGTTAGCATGCAGAAAGCTGGTTGTCTAAATGGTTCGATCATTCTAGTATTGGTTTCAACATTTTCAGAAGACAATTCAGGGATTTATCTAGACTGCTAACGGACGAGATTTGGTCCTCTACATTTCTGAACTTACGTTAATATACTTATAACCATGATGACCAAGGGCATGTCCTGTGTTGTGGAAGGGAAGGTGGACCAGATGGAATTAGGGGAGGGTCATCCAAAAGGTGACAAGCATTAAGGAGGGTCATAATTTTTTGTATGTTTGTACATCAAAATACCTGTTATGATTTTTGTCATTGGGCTTTTAAGGTAAAGTAACTTTTCATGCCATGAGCAATTAGTTCAGAATCCCTGATAAATCACTGCTATTGTTTTACAACATGATCGAGGACAGTTGGACTTGAAGAAACTCACCTGTGACTGGTAGGCACTGGTAGACAGTGAATGCAGAGAATCCTCCGACAGGTATCCGCTGTCCATGTACTCTCGTCCTCCCGGACTGCGCCAGATGGAGGTACAGGGACTCATCACCGGCGATGTCGGGGGTGGGGGGGACTGGAGGAGGCTGTCGGGGGTCATCTGTTTCCCAATTGGAGACACATCATGAGAGTCCATCTGTAAAACGGTCTGGATGATGTCCGGGGTTGAGCAACGGCCGTACATACAGTCAGGGGCATCTGTCACTGGGTAGTATGCAATGACTGGTGCATACTCGTGGGGGTGCTGTGGCGAGTCTATGGGCAGGCACTGCGAGAGGGTAGACCATGGAGAATGCATGCTCAAGTCCTCATGCTTCACATATGATGAGTGGTGGTAGGGGTGACAGGCGTACAAGTCTGTGGGACTCACTTCTACTTTGTGATGGAGTCTGTCATGGTGAGCACCTACATGGCTAACCCATTTGGGTTTGGGCATGTGTTCCTGAAGTTGGGACAAGTTTCGGCTGGCTTCATGGAGGTTATAGGATCCAGCCACCATGGCTGTCAGGAAATCAGGAATTTTTGAGGATGGACCAGTGGTATGATACATTTTCCCTCTATTTGAATCAGTCATAGTACAGATAAACAGATAAACTGAGTCTGCTATGTTATGTGTAGGTCAGCTTGTTTGGATATCCTTGAGCATCCTGTTTAGTACTTATACATATTTGCCTCCACTGACACTCACTGGTCATGTGATCTCAATGCCAGCTTTGATTGGGTCCTCGGCTCTGCATGATGACAGCTGATTGGCTGTGTTGACTGAAGCCAAGCTCACTGTGTTGAGTGAAGAGTGCCTGGTGATTGGTGTCATTGTTCAGGTCAATACAGGTCAATCATTTATCCTAAATTGGTTTTGAATTAATGACACTCTTTTCTTAAATACATTTCATTGCAGTGAAGTTATTTTGGAGTGAGTACATAATCCTGTGAGTATTGACAATACAAACATTTGCCTCTCCACAGGACGTGTAAACTCTCTGGGGAGATGTCAACAACACTTGTTATGTATTTTTAATAATAACATCATCTTTAAAAGTAATATCTGTTTACAAACTCCTATATACACACACCATGTCATAAAGTCTTCAATTAATAATGTTGTTGTTGTTTTATATGCTTGAAGCCTAGTGGTTAAAGCATTCACTCATCACGCCAAAGACCCGAGTTTGATTCTCAACTTTGTCACAACTTGTGAAGCTGATTTTTCTTGGGCCCACCGCCTTGATAATGCTGGAATATTGCTAAAAGCAGTAATACAATACTCACTAACTCTTTGTGCTTGAAGTGGATGGCAAAGCTTGTTTTATTGCTTTGTATGTGATAGTTCCGGAGCACCCTGGACTTGGCCAGTGCTTGTTGGGAGACAATGACCTACCTGTTGGCAGGAGTTAGGTAACCTGTCTTCATCATATGCATGCTTTTCATGAACTTGCACAGAATTCTTGTTTTTGTAGGTGAATTGCATGTATAATTGTAAATGGGTACAAGCATTTGAAATTGACAACAGACCTCTCTTTTTAAGGGGAGGCTGGTACACTGATTTCCTGATCTGTTGTATGAGGAATTAGGGAGGATATATAATCCTCTAGTCTTGCTTCTGTGAAGTACTTAAATGTGTGTTATGCAGGGGTATTTGTATATTTTGTAGCTAATATGCCAGTTTTTCTCATGAATAATAAGATGATTTGGCCTCAGTAGTTGATGACCGTGATAATCAAGATATTTTGTGGTTGCTGAAGACCTACTCTACCCCGGATCTTCATTGGCATGTAGTGATTTTGCTATTAATCATAATTTTGTGGCAGTGACAGAAACCTATGTCATCTGACGATCCCTATAACATCAGGAAATCACTAGATCAATGAACAGTACTTATCAACAAAGGATTATCCTATTAATGTTATTGCTTTGATGTAAATGTTGACTTGGGATAATTAATGATTGGTTACATATGATTGACTGTTAGTTCTGGCTGATTGGTTATCATGCTTGCCATGTGTGAGTGACAGTGTGTTTATACAGCTCATGTGACCCACTCACTCAACTCACTAGGCTTACACTGCTACTCAGGGAGAAAACCCAGGCTATTGCAGCTCAGAATAATATAAACAATAATCACCAGTTGTACTAATGCTCCCACTTGGGACATGGTACAAAAATAGAACATTTACATGGTGCATGGTAAATTTTTTGAAATTCCATCTTGCAGGGCATCATAGACCAGGTGCAGAAGCACAAGCTGCTGTTCATCGAGACACAGGATGCTGCAGAGACCTCGTTAGCTCTGCTGAACTATCAGAAGGTGGGTCATGTGTTCTCACTGAGCAAGGGGGCGCGGGTGGCCCAGTCGTCTAAGGCGCCGCGGTTCGCTGTGCAGAGTTGCATCCCTTGGGCACGCCAGAACCTATGATTGTGGGTTCGAATCCCGGTTCGTCCCAATTATGTTTCTAGGTTTGTCAGCACCATACCCGTTTCACCGAAGTGGTAAAAGTCTAAGACCTGCATCACTTCAGGCTTTCCTCCCACATTAAGCTGACACGCCGCGATATAACTTGATTACTGTCAAAAGCGGCGTTAAAACCAACTCACTCACTCTCACTGAGCAATGCAAATAAAGAAGCTCTTCCAGGTTTAACTCACAGATCAGACCAGTTGTATTGTTTGCCTTACAGACTCCAACATGTGTTCAGTTTTCTGAGTTTTAAAGAGAAAAAGAGGACAAAGAAAATATTGCTTTGATTAATATCATTAGAATTTCTTATATAAGTGTGAAAATGCCTGTTGATTGGAACTATAAGGTAACTTAAAGTGGCAATAGGGGGGTTTCAGTTCTGAAGAAAGAATTTTGTTCGTTTGGGATATTGTTTTGTAGCATTTGTAATCTCCAATTACTATATACTATATATTAATACCGTATTCGACGTAATAAGCGCCCACAGCGATATTTGCTAATATATTGGCTAGTGAACAATCCCAATTAGCACCCCTTCCGATTGATCAATGTACACATGACTTATTTATTCGTGTATAATATGCATACATGTGTTAAATGCATTCTTAATTATGGGCAATTAAATTCTGGAAAAATATATCTGTCGTATATAAACATTTCAGGCTGTCAGCATAAACCACGAAATTTACGATCTTTTAACTTATTTTTCATCAAAATAATATTCTAGTAAGAGCCCCTTATTTCTAATTTTGAGAGCGCCCTGGGCGCTTATTGTGGCGAAGACGGGATGTCAAAAACGAATGAGAGATTACATCGAACATGTTGAAGAGTTAGATGTTTATAATTTGTATTTGGATTTGTGTATGGGATAAAATCAGTGTTCTGTACATATAAAAAACCAATTGATTACAATTTAATTGCTTGTCTAGAAATGTAAGAGAAATCAAAACACAGATTTTCAAGGAGGACTGACTGAGTGTTTTTATGTATTAGGCGTGTGAGAATGGCCGAGGAGCTGTGCTGTTGTCAGTGGCCAGAGGAAAAGTATCAGAGGGTATCGACTTTGGTTAGTATGTTCTCTAGATTCATAAATAATGCTTTACAGTGTATTAATCAATTTGTTCTAAGCTGCTTTCAGAAATATTCTGAGGTGGTGACAACCTAGTGGTTGAAGTGTTCGCTTGTCACACCGAAGTCCCAAGTTCAGTTCCCCATATGGATAGTATGTGTTAAGCCCATTTCTGGTGTCCCATGCCGTGAAATTGCTGGAATAATGCTAAAAGACGCGTAAAATCCAACACACTCACTCACAGTTATCCAGCTTTACCACAGCAGCCTGTATTTAAGGATTAGGGACTCAAAAGGGCTGAGTTGGATATGTGCATCATGTGCATCTGTCTCCCTCACTCGTCAGACCGCCTCCGTGGTCTAGTGGTAGAGCATCAGCCCGGAGAGCGGAAGGTTCGGGGTTTGATCCCCGGCCGTGTCATACCAAAAGACGTTAACAGATGGTACTTGTTGTGACCCTGTCTGGCACTCAGTATTAAGGGGCTTAAACAAGGATTGGCCGGCTTGGAGTCAGTTTACTGTGTCTGGGTGGGGTATTCATGTTAAACTGCGGCTTGGTATGTCAGTGAGTTAGCATTATAAATGGGCATCAGTCCGGACTAGTACAAGCAGCCACACACAACCACACACACACACGTTCATGCACGTCGCTATATAAGTGCAATGATCTTGGACGCGACGTTAAACCCAATTTCACCTCACCTAGTTACTCATCATGATCATCATCAGTTTTGTTCGTTTGTTTGTTTTTTAACGACACACTCAGCAATATTCCAACAGGGTGACAGTTGTCTGTAAGTCTCAACCAGACAATCAATTGATTGGCATCATGAGCATCAATCTACGTAACTGGGATACAATTACATACATCAACCAAGTCGACCCGATCCCGTTAGTCTCCTCTTACAACAAGCATGGGTTTGCTGAAGACCAATTCTAACCCGGATCTTGAATAAATCTCTCTTAAGTTTATGTATTATTTTCAGACCACCATTTGGGCCGGGCTGTCGTCATGTTTGGTGTGCCATACGTCTACACACAAAGCAGAATCCTCAAGGTAGGAAAGAGATGGTGGTGTTTTGTTTGTTAATGCAGCACTACATGGATGAGTTGACAGAGTCATCAAGCTTTCCACATCACTATCATAAAACATACTTTTAAACCTTCCAGACGAGGGAGGGGTAGAACAGGTGCCCTGTACCCAATGTTTGATGTAAGAGGTGACCAGGAGATATCAGACATAGTTGAACAGCTGAGAGAGGATTGGTGCTAGGAGCATGCGGGTGAACAGACATGGCCTGGCTGGGGTGTTGTTGAATATGACCCAAAGATGGGTTTTTCAGGGGTTTTCTGTTTTAGGCCATTCTACAGTTACGTGTATCTTTGGTAGGGTTTAATAAGAATGGTTATATTTTCTGAACAATAATTTTCTGAATATATATCAATTCATTTAGGTTGTGCTAAATAAACTGAAGGGCAAGGTAAACCGAGTTTGTTTTATATGTAATTGAAAATTGAAAGAAGTGTTGTAAAATTTGATTATGTCTGTTTAACCATCACTCATTCCTGCAACAGTTTGTAAACAGTGATCTGTGGCTGGGTAATGTTGAGTATGTTCAGTGAAGACTGAAGTAAGAACTAAATTTGAAACCACGTGACCCCTTCCCTGTTTGAAATTAACAGTGATTAGTGATTTTTTTTTACATAGATGAGATCATACAGACTTCAATTTGTCCAAACTCTGTCACTATCAAACCTTAAACAAGGAAGTGCTTTACAACTTGAGAAATCCAGACAATGTTTCATTGAAAATCATAATGTTTGTGTCAGGTTGTAAAAGGTGTACCGTATTTGACGTAATGAGCGCCCAGGGCGCTCTCAAAAATAGAAATAGGGGGCTCTTATTAGAATGGTATTTTGGTGGGAAAAAAACAGAGTTGAAAGATAGATTTCGTGGTTTATGCTGACAGCCTGAAATGTTTATATACGACAGATATATTTTTCCAGAATTTAATTGCCCATAATTAAGGGTGCATATAACACACGAGTGCGTTTTATACAGGAATAAATAAGTCTTGTGTACATTGATCAATCGGAAGGGGTGCTAATTGGGATTGTTCACTAGCCAATATATCAACAAATATCGCCGTGGGCGCTTATTAGAGCGGGGCGCTTATTACGTCGAATATGGTAATATAGCTGACAGATGATACATTGCACTGACACAGGCCCGTCTCGAGTATCTGCGAGACCAGTACCAGATACGTGAGAATGACTTCCTGACATTTGACGCCATGCGGCATGCAGCCCAGTGTATGGGGAGAGCTCTCCGAGGGAAAACTGACTACGGTATCATGGTTCTTGCAGACAAGGTACAAAACTCCCTCACCCCACATTATTCTTTATTATGCCTCAAAGTGAGATTGACCAATCAGAGAGCAGAACTACTGACCCCACATGAGCCCGTATACCGTCAGTAAAAATCCAAGATGGTTGATACTTACCTAATATGAGACTGTATACTGTCAGTAACAGCCATTTTGGATTTTCCAACACCAATCTCACATTTTTCACATGGAAATTCTGGTACAGAAATTTTTATTCGACACTGTGTTGTGTTTTAATATCATTAATTGTGATGAGCAAAGACATTATTTATTAAAGAAACCACCTTTGTGACTTTATTGATAAAAATTTTAGAGAAAACGGAGGTCAGTGAGTTACAAATAGCAACGTCTTAGAACATAATATAGGATGACGTCACAAACAAGAAACGTACAGAAATTCATTATTCGACACTGTTTTGTGTTTTAATATCATTAGTTTTGATGTGCAAAGACGTTAATGTTTTAAGACGATAGCTTGTCTGGTCCAGATTATTTTCAGACCACTGTCATATAGCTGAAATATTGTACGGCTGAGTACAGCTTTAACCTACAACACAAAAAATCTGTTCTTTGGTTCAAATCCCTGAGAGGATTCCGGGTTCAAATCGGCCTCCAACCTTTGCTGGTCATAAGAGGTGGCCAAATGTATTGTGTGGTAAGGCTTGTTGACTGAGTTTATGACATATTATCATTTCCAGACAGTGTGGTTCATTGCTCACAATATCAATCACTGGATTGTCCCAATCTGACTTGATTATTTACAGGCTGTTGTTATCTAGCTGGAATATTGCTGAATGTGGCATTTAACAGCTTACAAACCGACAATAGAAATCCTAGAATTGCCCTGATTGTGATCCTGGTTTGTCATCACTGTGCCTGTACCTTTTTTTAGAGTTTTGTACTCAACAGTGGTATGCAACAATGACTTGCATACTCGACATTGACATCCGTCCTATGACTGAAATACTGTTTAAAGCAGTGTTAGATCCAACAGACTAAATGCATGGTTTAAAATTAACATAGGTCTTCTAGTCCATGACTAGAAAAATGCAGGAAAGACAAGTGTCTTTCACTTTCACTTTTACCATTACGTAAATGGCAACTCTAGCAGATCATGTTTGCTTACAAGTGAAGATACTAATATATTTCTAACCCTGAGAAGTAGCACTTGTCCTGTATATTGAAGAACTGTACGCTTGAAAGGTTGTTCTACAGTGCCATGTTAGTCAACTCAAGTCCATAGTCCATATCAAAATGTCAGTAGCTAAATAAATCTGCCTTCTCATTAATTATGTTCCATTAACAACATGTGAAAGCATTCTTCAGTTTTAGTTTCTATAAGACAATCCCAGTTGTTTAATCATCACTGTAGAGTTGTAAAGCTATTGCTACTATCTGACAGAGATTCGCAAGGGCAGACAAGCGCGGGAAGCTACCTCGATGGATCCAGGAGCACCTGAATGACCACTTCTGTAACCTTTCCATTGATGAGGCCATCCAGGTGTCCAAGAAGTTCCTACGGATGATGGCTCAACCATTCAGCAGGGTAGGTATAAACAACCAGTTTGTGACTCAACCATTCAGTAGGGTTCGTATAGACCACCAGGTGATGGTTCAACCATTCAGTAGGGTTAGTATAGACCACCAGTTGGTGACTCAACCATTCAGTAGGGTTAGTATAGACCGCCAGTCGATGGCTCAACCATTCAGTAGGGTTAGTATAGACCACCAGTTGATGGCTCAACCATTCAGTAGGGTTCGTATAGACCAACAGGTGATGGTTCAACCATTCAGTAGGGTTAGTATAGACCACCACTTGGTGACTCAACCATTCAGTAGGGTTAGTATAGACCGGGGGCGGTCGGGTAGCCTAGTGGTTAAAGCGTTCGCTCGTCATGCCGATGACCCGGGTTCGATTCCCGACATGGGTACAATGTGTGAAGCCCATTTCTGGTGTCCCCCGCCGTTATATTGCTGGAATATTGCTAAAAGCGGCGTAAAACCATACTCACTCACTCACTCACTAGTATAGACCGCCAGTTGATGGCTCAACCATTCAGTAGGGTTAGTATAGACCACCAGTTGATGGCTCAACCATTCAGTAGGGTTCGTATAGACCAACAGGTGATGGTTCAACCATTCAGTAGGGTTAGTATAGACCACCAGTTGGTGGCTCAACCATTCAGCAGGGTAGGTATAAACAACCAGTTGGTGGCTTAACCATTCAGTAGGGTTAGTATAGACCACCAGGTGATGGCTCAACCATTCAGTAGGGTTAGTATAGACCACCAGTTTGTGGCTCAACCATTCAGTAGGGTTAGTATAGACCAACAGGTGATGGTGCAACCATTCAGTAGGGTTAGTATAGACCACCAGTTGGTGGCTCAACCATTCAGCAGGGTAAGTATAAACAACCAGTTGGTGGCTTAACCATTCAGTAGGGTTAGTATAGACCACCAGGTGATGGCTCAACCATTCAGCAGGGTAAGTATAAACGACCAGTTGGTGGCTCAACCATTCAGTAGGGTTAGTATAGACCAACAGGTGATGGTTCAACCATTCAGCAGGGTAAGTATAAACAACCAGTTGGTGGCTTAACCATTCAGTAGGGTTAGTATAGACCACCAGTTTGTGGCCCAACCATTCAGTAGGGTTAGTATAGACCAACAGGTGATTGTTCAACCATTCAGCAGGGTAAGTATAAACAACCAGTTGGTGGCTCAACCATTCAGTAGGGTTAGTATAGACCACCAGGTGATGGCTCAACCATTCAGTAGGGTTAGTATAGACCACCAGTTTGTGACTCAACCATTCAGTAGGATTAGTATAGACCACCAGTTTGTGGCCCAACCATTCAGTAGGGTTAGTATAGACCAACAGGTGATGGCTCAACCATTCAGCAGGGTAAGTATAAACGACCAGTTGGTGGCCCAACCATTCAGTAGGGTTAGTATAGACCACCAGTTTGTGGACCAACCATTCAGTAGGGTTAGTATAGACCACCAGGTGATGGCTGAACCATTCAGCAGGGTAGGTATAAACCACCAGTTGGTGGCTCAACCATTCAGTAGGGTTAGCAGGGTAGGTATAAACGACCAGTTGGTGGCTCAACCATTCAGTAGGATTAGTATAGACCACCAGTTGGTGGCTCAACCATTCAGGAGGGTTAGTATAGACCACCAGTTTGTGACTCAACCATTCAGTAGGGTTTGTATAGACCACCAGGTGATGGTTCAACCATTCAGTAGGGTTCGTTTAGACCACCAGTTGATGGCTCAACCATTCAGCAGGGTTAGTATAAACAACCAGTTGGTGGCCCAACCATTCAGTAGGGTTAGTATAGACCACCAGGTGATGGTTCAACCATTCAGCAGGGTAAGTATAAACAACCAGTTGGTGGCTTAACCATTCAGTAGGGTTAGTATAGACCACCAGTTTGTGGCCCAACCATTCAGTAGGGTTAGTATAGACCAACAGGTGATTGTTCAACCATTCAGCAGGGTAAGTATAAACAACCAGTTGGTGGCTCAACCATTCAGTAGGGTTAGTATAGACCACCAGGTGATGGCTCAACCATTCAGTAGGGTTAGTATAGACCACCAGTTTGTGACTCAACCATTCAGTAGGATTAGTATAGACCACCAGTTTGTGGCCCAACCATTCAGTAGGGTTAGTATAGACCAACAGGTGATGGCTCAACCATTCAGCAGGGTAAGTATAAACGACCAGTTGGTGGCCCAACCATTCAGTAGGGTTAGTATAGACCACCAGGTGATGGCTCAACCATTCAGTAGGGTTAGTATAGACCACCAGTTTGTGACTCAACCATTCAGTAGGATTAGTATAGACCACCAGTTTGTGGCCCAACCATTCAGTAGGGTTAGTATAGACCAACAGGTGATGGCTCAACCATTCAGCAGGGTAAGTATAAACGACCAGTTGGTGGCCCAACCATTCAGTAGGGTTAGTATAGACCACCAGTTTGTGGACCAACCATTCAGTAGGGTTAGTATAGACCACCAGGTGATGGCTGAACCATTCAGCAGGGTAGGTATAAACCACCAGTTGGTGGCTCAACCATTCAGTAGGGTTAGCAGGGTAGGTATAAACGACCAGTTGGTGGCTCAACCATTCAGTAGGATTAGTATAGACCACCAGTTGGTGGCTCAACCATTCAGGAGGGTTAGTATAGACCACCAGTTTGTGACTCAACCATTCAGTAGGGTTTGTATAGACCACCAGGTGATGGTTCAACCATTCAGTAGGGTTCGTTTAGACCACCAGTTGATGGCTCAACCATTCAGCAGGGTTAGTATAAACAACCAGTTGGTGGCCCAACCATTCAGTAGGGTTAGTATAGACCACCAGGTGATGGCTCAACCATTCAGTAGGGTTAGTATAGACCACCAGTTGGTGGCTCAACCATTCAGTAGGGTTAGTATAGACCAACAGGTGATGGTGCAACCATTCAGTAGGGTTAGTATAGACCACCAGTTGGTGGCTCAACCATTCAGCAGGGTAAGTATAAACAACCAGTTGGTGGCTTAACCATTCAGTAGGGTTAGTATAGACCACCAGGTGATGGCTCAACCATTCAGCAGGGTAAGTATAAATGACCAGTTGGTGGCTCAACCATTCAGTAGGGTTAGTATAGACCAACAGGTGATGGTTCAACCATTCAGCAGGGTAAGTATAACCAACCAGTTGGTGGCTTAACCATTCAGTAGGGTTAGTATAGACCACCAGTTTGTGGCCCAACCATTCAGTAGGGTTAGTATAGACCAACAGGTGATTGTTCAACCATTCAGCAGGGTAAGTATAAACAACCAGTTGGTGGCTCAACCATTCAGTAGGGTTAGTATAGACCACCAGGTGATGGCTCAACCATTCAGTAGGGTTAGTATAGACCACCAGTTTGTGGGTCAACCATTCAGTAGGATTAGTATAGACCACCAGTTTGTGGCCCAACCATTCAGTAGGGTTAGTATAGACCAACAGGTGATGGCTCAACCATTCAGCAGGGTAAGTATAAACGACCAGTTGGTGGCCCAACCATTCAGTAGGGTTAGTATAGACCACCAGTTTGTGGACCAACCATTCAGTAGGGTTAGTATAGACCACCAGGTGATGGCTGAACCATTCAGCAGGGTAGGTATAAACCACCAGTTGGTGGCTCAACCATTCAGTAGGGTTAGCAGGGTAGGTATAAACGACCAGTTGGTGGCTCAACCATTCAGTAGGATTAGTATAGACCACCAGTTGGTGGCTCAACCATTCAGGAGGGTTAGTATAGACCACCAGTTTGTGACTCAACCATTCAGTAGGGTTTGTATAGACCACCAGGTGATGGTTCAACCATTCAGTAGGGTTCGTTTAGACCACCAGTTGATGGCTCAACCATTCAGCAGGGTTAGTATAAACAACCAGTTGGTGGCCCAACCATTCAGTAGGGTTAGTATAGACCACCAGGTGATGGCTCAACCATTCAGCAGGGTTAGTAGGGACCACCAGGTGATGGCTCAACCATTCAGCAGGGTTAGTATAAACAACCAGTTGGTGGCTTAACCATTCAGTAGGGTTAGCATAGACCATGAGTTGGTGACTCAACCATTCAGTAGGGTTAGTATAGACCATGAGTTGGTGGGTCAACCATTCAGTAGGGCTAGTATAGACCACCAGGTGATGGCTCAACCATTCAGCAGGGTTAGCATAGACCATGAGTTGGTGACTCAACCATTCAGTAGGGTTAGTATAGACCATGAGTTGGTGGGTCAACCATTCAGTAGGGCTAGTATAGACCATCAGTTGGTGGGTCAACCATTCAGTAGGGCTAGTATAGACCACCAGGTGATGGCTCAACCATTCAGTAGGGTTAGCATAGACCATGAGTTGGTGACTCAACCATTCAGTAGGGTTAGTATAGACCATCAGTTGGTGGGTCAACCATTCAGTAGGGCTAGTATAGACCACCAGGTGATGGCTCAACCATTCAGTAGGGTTAGTATAGACCACCAGGTGATGGCCCAACCATTCAGTAGTGTTAGTATAGACCACCAGGTGATGGCTCAACCATTCAGTAGGGTTAGTATACGGTAGACCACCAGTTCATGGGTCAACCATTCAGTAGGGTTAGTAAAGACCACCAGGTGATGGGTCAACCATTCAGTAGGGTTAGTATAGACCACCAGGTGGTGGCTCAACCATTCAGCAGGGTTAGTATAAACGACCAGTTGGTGGCCCAACCATTCAGTAGGGTTAGTATAGACCACCAGGTGATGGCTCAACCATTCAGCAGGGTAGGTATAAACGACCAGTTGGTGGCTCAACCATTCAGTAGGGTTAGCATAGACCACCAGTTTGTGACTCAACCATTCAGTAGGATTAGTATAGACCACGAGTTGGTGGCTCAACCATTCAGTAGGGTTAGTATAGACCACCAGTTTGTGACTCAATCATTCAGTAGGGTTTGTATAGACCACCAGTTGATGGGTCAACCATTCAGTAGGGTTAGTAAAGACCACCAGGTGATGGGTCAACCATTCAGTAGGGTTAGTATAGACCACCAGGTGGTGGCTCAACCATTCAGCAGGGTCAGTATAGATAGTCACATGGTGACTCAATTATTCAGCAGGATTAGTATTGTCAGTCAGTTTAGACCATGAAGGGTTGGACACAAAGAACTTTCAAGGGTTCTTTGAGACAGTTGTTTTGTGGAATTGCTGTTTTATATTAATCTCCTGCAGTAATCAATACTGCTTTGTAACTGACAATTTGCTGTATCAAAACACTAATGTACCAGAGGCAATGCTTGACCTTGACTTTCTATGACTCCAGGAGGACCAACTGGGACTGTCCCTTCTCACCCTAGAACAACTCCAGGCAGAAGACATGCAGAAGAAGCTGGAGTCCAAGATGCAATATGTCTGATGTCTGTGTCTGATGTCTGTTTGATAATGTGTGATAGATATCTGTCTGATGCCAGTCTGATGTCTGTGTGCCTGATGTCTGTGTGATTTGTGTCTGATATGTACATGATATATGTGTGTCTGATGTCTGTGTGCCTGATGTCTGAGTGATTTGTGTCTGATATGTGTCTGATATATGTGTGTCTGATGTACGTTTTCCTAGCAAATCTGATATGTCCCCAATGTTAGATGTCCTCTTGACATGTGTCTCTGATGTTGGTGTACACCCTGTCTGAGTGCATCAAACAATTATCATGTGATGCCTCTGTGAAACTTGAAGTGGACAAAGAAAGAAAGTGACATGATTCCACTGTGTAAGGACAACTGAATTCGGCAGTATTTGTATTAACACTCCTAAGGCTGAGTTGACAGTTACCCCAATCTTCATCTGTTACAACAAGGCCACAGGGCTCTGTTACTCCACCTCGTGGACAAACCTGTTGAGACAGCTTTGGAATACAGATCAGAGAGGAAAAGTATGTGACAAGCCCCTGTGACAATGGAAGACCAAATCACAACTATGACCTTTTTTTATTGCATGTCACATTCCCTGGCCTGTGATACTCATAGGCACAGCCAGTGGTTTGGTGTTGCTTTTCAGGATGCTGTGATATGAGACATGGAAAATGGTTACACCTAATCTTGAATTTGATCTTCCTGACAGGAATCACAGTCATCATGATAATATTTCTAGGTTTGTCAGCACCATACTAGTGCTTGTAGGTTTTACCAAAGTGGTAAGCATCTTTTGTAACTTTCCGCCCACATTAAGCTGACATACGGTGATATGGCGGGAATACTTGTAAAAGCGGCATTAAACTCAACTCATTCACTCACTCACTTCCTGACATTTTATGTTGGGAAATCTATAACATTAAATGGACATTACCACTTGCCAATGTCTCGTTCATCAAGAAGTATGTTAATCCGGACAATTTCAGTGGGACAGTGCTATCTGGATTAACATGGCCGTTGTGAATACATTTTGTACAACAGTTGTTTGTATGAAATGAATGTGAACAATTTCTACTATGGTTTAATAAAATGTGACATTTTGTAAGTTCTCTGTTATTATGAATGGATACAATGAAAGTCATTTATGTTTAGAGAAGAGTTTGCTTTTCCTTGGTCACTAAGAAGCCGACCATTAGATAATCATAAAATAAAATACAATAATCCGTTCCTGAATTGCTGTTATCCTAAACAATAAATCTTTCACTGGACATTCTGAAAATAAAGTTTTGTGGGTAAAACACATACAGATTGGATCCTTTCATAGCAAAAAAGTGTTGATAAAATATATTGTTTCTTGGAAATGTCAAGAGCGGTGTAGAATCTGAAAACATTTTGGGTGACCTGATAAAGGTCACGACAGGTCACATCGTGAAATATGTCGCAATTGGTTTAACTGACCTGAAATTATTATTTTATCAGGAATAATATATTCCAATATCGTGTTATTTTAGTTGCAGCTTCCACCATATCTACTTAAAATTATAAGAACCATAAGCGTAGCACTTTGGTACAGATGGTATGCAGGATATTTGACCAGTCACCGTAGGGACTTCCCGCGCTGCATATATTTCGACTGCGAAAACGTTAGGTTGACATTTATAAGTCAAACTGCCTCAAATATAACTTTTAGCGAGTCATGGTACGGCATTTATGATACGTGTATCCATTCTCTTGCAACTAAAGTTCGTTTCAAGGCATCAATAGCGGTAATCTGATCGTGGTTGCTGTAAATAACGGCGAGTTGTGCGATCTACCGATCACTTCGCATACGATTTCGCCGAAATTATTGTAAACATTATTATAATTATTGAATGAAATTTTGAATATAATTAATCAAATATATTGCAAACATTAATCCAGATAAACAATGATCAATTTTTGTTATTACCAGATATAATAATAGGATTAAATTGCGTACTTCAGTTCGGATTTGTTGACTGGTATTTCCGAGGGGGGGGGGGACATCGTGTCATTGGAAAACTTGAGTTTATTTAATATGTTGGTAAATTTTGGGAGCCATGCTTTACCACGCGCTATAACCGAAGCGCGCATTAACGAGGAAACACTTATGTAACAACTTGTAAATAAATGTGTGTGAAAAGTCGAACTAAAATACGCCATTTGAAGGGGGCGTGGCCTAAATGCAAATGTCCGATTGGGATTTTAAATTTTCCGGACCCCTGGTTTAATGCGTGGAATAAAATGCAGGTTTTATTTAGTGAAGATCGTCTTTTAATAACTAAATAAACACCTGTGATTGTGTCATGGTCAGGTTGGGGATGGGTGGCCCAGTCTTTTGGGTGTGTCAATACCTCCGGGTTTGTCAGCATCATACCCCATGGGCGGATACAGAGGGGGGTTGCTGGGGTGCGCACCCCCCCACCCCCACCCCCCCTTTTTTTATTTCGAAAGAAAATCTTTATTTCTGTATGAATTACCACCAAAGACAATAAATAGATCTTAATTGTGCACCCCCCCTTTTCAAAAAAGCTGTATCCGCCCATGTACCCATACTCAGGGGTTTCAGCGAAGTGGTAAATATTTAAGACCTGCATCACTTCGGTCTTTCTTCCAACTCCGTGTTAAACCAAACTCACACAAGGTCACATTCAAAAAGCAAAACCCCAGGAATACTTTTTCAGTGCCCCTCCCTGATGTGTCAAATGATTTGAATGTCCATTCTTCCCATGATATGTTTGTGATAGTATATCCATATGACCACCAATATATAGATGAAGCTCATTTGGGCATGATGACACACAAGGAGCCATGTCACGGAGCCTAACCACCGGATCTCCACTGAAATAGGATCCTACAAGTTGGTAGTAATGCAAATATAATATTTGAACAGTGTGAGGTTGGTTGGTTGGTTTGTTGTTTTACTCCGCACTCAGCAATATTCCAGCTATATGACGACGGTCTGTAAATAATCGAGTCTGGACCAGACAATCCAGTGATTGATATCATGAGCATCGATCCACGCTATTGGGAATCGATGACATGCTTCAACCAAGTCAGCAAGCCTGACCACCCGATCCCGTTAGTCGCCTCTTACTACAAGCATAGTCGCCTTTTACGGCAAGAATGGGTTGCTGAAGACCTATTCTATCCCGGATCTTCACGGATCGAACAGTGTGAGGAACATTATTGGATATATGCATGTGCTACAACTTGTATGTGCAGTTTAAACTGTATCACAGAAATCAGAATGTGTAAGAAGCTTTGGTATTTGTCGGATTGTAAGTACGTCTACTAATCAGTTATGAAAGGTATGATACAATGGTGAACTTGCTAGTGCTGCAATTGTCCTTCATTCTCTTGCATTAGGGGGATCGTGGTGACCATTACAAAAGAATCAAACACACTGCTTCTGACGGCAATCAATGCAACATTTTGGCATTGCCGCGTCTTGTTGAAAGCTGCACATTTAACAGACTGCCTTTGACTAAATAACTTCAGTCTTCCGCGATTGCTCCGACTGGCGGAATAGATACACCTTTTCATGTTTTTATGTGGTTAAACAACACTCAGCAATGTGGCGGTTCCCTGTAAACAATCGAGGTTGGACCAGACAATCCAGTGATTGATATGTTATTATGAGCAACGATCCACACCCCCGTGGTATACGATGACAAGCAGCCAACAAGCCACGAGCCTGACCGCCCGGACCAGAGTTGACTCTTACGACCAACTTGTTCAAGATCTGTTCAAACATTATAGCAGTTACTGTACCTCACTGCTGCTTATACGATTTTCATGTTGTCTTTTCGGTAAACAGAACTAGGTTCTGTGCCTTAGTGTTTTCCGGGAGCACGGGTGGCCCAGTCATCTATGTTGCCGCGGTTTCGCTATGCAGAGTTGCGTCCCTTGGACACGCCAGAAACCTATGATTGTTGGTTCGAATCCCAGTTCGCCCCGATTATGTTTGTAGGTTTGTCAGCGCCATACCCATGCTCGTGGGTTTCACCGAAGTGGTAAACGTCTGAGACCTGCATCACCCCGGAATCACTACGGCTGCTTTAACATGCAGCGTGAAAGGCGACTATGCTTGTCGTAAGAGGCGACTAACGGGAGTGGGTGATCAGACCCGCTGATTGCTGGTTGGGACACACACAGCGAATACAAGGATTCTCTGGACAGGAAAGATGGAACAGGAACAATAGCGATTAAGACGTGACGTATACATTGTACCATTGTAAATATCCATCTACTTCAAGAGCAGTGTCAAGTATGCCAACACTGCATACGATGAAGTACTCAAAATCTTTCAAAAGTTTCTAAAAAATGATTTTTCCAAATCGGATTTGATCAGCTTCAATAGAACTAATGTAGGCGGTTTGACATATACTAGCCACATAAAGAAACTGTGCACGGAGAAAATATAGATATAAGGGCACACCGTCCATATGTGAAAGATAGGTTTGAACACAGCAATTATTGGAGACATTCAAACGCTCATGCACGTGCCATACGATATGACGTCATTGATGGGGGCCTATGGACGTGCAATGTGTTACTGCACGTGCATCCTGTGCAGCTGTACACAGCATGTGCAACTCAAAATTCGCTGTCACTTTGGAAAGCATGATCTGTGGTCATTCAAAAATTCAAAACTTCTCAGGCGCAGACACAAGCATATCACAAGCAAATCATGCCAAGATTGACAGCTGCACAGCGTCATGAAGCCATTGGAATGATCCGAGCGGGAATGAGGCAACAACAGGTCGCAACACATTTCCAATGCCATCGTAACACGAGATCGGCATTGGTGAGGCGTTATCAGAACACAAATGACGTTGCCGACCACCCACGTTCAGGACGTCCCCGAGTAACGACGCCAAGACAGGACAGATGGATTCGAGTTACACATCTCCGACACAGGTTCCAAACGGCAGTAACGACGTGCTAGACAATTTCTGGACTGCGCCGTATCCATCCCAACACTGTCAGGAATCGTTTACGTCAGTACGGGATTCGACCACGACGCCCTGCCATACGTCCCATCCTTGACACACCGTCATCGAGTCAACCGTCTGAGATGGTGTCGAAATCATGTTCGCCAACCTCGAATATGGTGGAGAAATGTTGTCTTTACAGATGAATCGAGGTTCAACATTTCCCACAGTGACGGGCGCCAACGTGTCTACCGGCGTTTGGGAGAACGTTATGCACGCAACTGTATTGTGGAGAGGAATCGTTTTGGAGGTGGTTCTGTGATGATTTGGGGTGGGATAACAGCACGGCACCGAACCCCTTTGGTGGTTGTTCAGGGCAATCTCACCGCTGTTGGCTACAGAGATCAGATTCTGAGGCCTGTGGTCATTCCTTTCCTGCAACGTCATGGCCCGGGATTGACATTTCAACAGGACAACGCTCGTCCTCACACGGCTAGGGTCGCAATGGATTTCCTTCACCATAACAATGTCATGTTACTGCCATGGCCTGCAATTTCTCCAGATCTCTCCCCAATAGAGCATGTGTGGGATGAAATGGAGCGCCGTCTGCGTCGTCTCCCACATCCTCCAGATAACGTCCGTGACTTGGCACAGGATTTGAGGAGGATATGGCAGGCCATTCCCCAGGCCTCCCATGCCCATTTGGTGGACTCCATGCGTCGCCGATGCACTGCTGTGATTCACGCACAGGGTGGTCATACCCGTTATTGACTTTGTGACTTTGTCGTATGACCCCCTACTCCATTTTGATCTTCTGACGTCATCGTAACAGATGTTGTTCAGGTCCCGTTGACATTTTCTTATGGTCCGATCATTCAGCTGCTACAGCGTCTGCATCATTTTGTTCTTGCTGTGTTGTATTTCAATCCAGAATATATTTTCTCCGTGCACAGTTTCTTTATGTGGCTAGTATAGTTGTCTCCCTCAAGAACAAAACGATGTTTGGTCGTGATTGTTGTCGGAGGCTTTTCCTCCAATGAGATGTTAATGTGTATCCATCAATTAGAAGTATAATCTACTGAGTGATGAAATCACGGTTTCTTTAATATAGCTCTTCCCATTGTCACAGAGGTGAGTGAGTAAGTGAGTATGGTTTTACGCCGCTTTTAGCAATATTCCAGCAATATCAAAGCGGGGGACACCAGAAATGGACTTCACATATTATACCCATGTGGGGAATCAACCTGGGTCTTCGGCGTGACGAGCGAACCCTTTATCCTCTAGCAGCCCCGTTATACCAAAAGACGTTAAAATATGGTACGTGTTATTACCCTGCCTGACGCTCGGTGTTAAGGGGATAAAACAAGAAATAGTCGGCTCGGGGTCCGCACACTGTGCATGAGTGGGGTCATGTTAAAACTGCGGCATGGTATCTCAGGGAGCAAGCACTACAAAACCGACATTAGTCCGGACTAGTACAAGCATCTACACACACAGACGTGCATGCATGTCGCTCTACCAATCCAATAATCTTGAAGGCGATTTTAACCCCTTTCCCCTCACCCAAGTCGGCATTCCTAAAATAATTGTATTCATGGGAAGTGATGATTCAGCCGGACTCGTCTGACACACACCTGCTTGAACACTGAATGCAGAAACCAGTCAGTCTGGTCCTACGTGTCTTTATTTATCCCAATAAGTATTCTCTGTATTGCCACGGGCCAGTGATTGTGACGCGGGGTTTGTCGACCTCACTATGCCGTATTTTTGCTATGCGAGGCTTTTCAGACTCTGGCTTGAACATACAATGATAAAAATTCCTCCTCATATCATTTAATTGGATTACCATATATACGAATACTAGAGAGGAGTGGAATACGAATATTGATACGATCATCAAAGCCTCCTCGAGCCAATATGAGCGGTCGTCAACATGTTATTGGAATCGGAGACATTATATGTAAAAGCTATTGTTGTTGTGTGTTTAATTTAGTTCTCAAGTCTGCCTTTTGAGAAAAGCATGGAGTGAGTATACACTAGTTTTACAAGAGATATTCACAATTCCAGTTATCCAAATATACTCCGTGTCTAGAAGTTGTAGTGGGCGTGAGTAGTAGTGAATTATTAATATTGCCTAAGGATTATACACTTATAAAATAGATTTTATGTGAAAAAAGGTGTACCTCTCTGTTTTAGAGTGCAATGTTGAAGAGAAAACAATAGTTTGAGAGGAGTTCAATATAGTACATATTTACCCAATCCGTGGTAGCTGCGGGTGGGCGTGGCTTCGACTGACTGACACACAGGATACATGAACACACAATGCCATTTAGAAAGTAGTTAAATGTAACAAATGTTATATTTGGTATAAAACTTTCTTAGTGAAGTACAGATGCTAGTACTTTTTTGGGGAAGACACTGCTAGAGTGAGGCACCTGATCGCCTGCACTCAAAGTCAGCGATCTAACCCACCCAGCCACCGAGGCTTCCATAAAAAATGAAAGTATAACAACAGGTAGTCTAGATAACGTACTTTGTCTCATGCATCTATATTTATCACAATAACTTATCAAAACTGTTTGAGCTCGGGACATGGTGGGTCCGGTTTCACAAGGCGATCTTAGCATTAGGAGTGTCGTAGGTCTATGTACGATCGTACAAGTGCTTTGGTTACGACGTTCGTTTTGATGGAACTGTTTTGTGAAGAAGGTCCCTGATTTAACTCAGTTCAAGCATTTACTTTAGCCTTTCCAAATCAGGAAGGGGCCCGCCATCTTGTCAGCCAAAACGATACCGGCTTTTGTTTTCGATCTAGAATCCTTATTCACGTTCTATCATTAAAAATACATATATTTGCAGGTAAGTGATTAAGGAAGGAATTGGCATTTATAGGTATGAAAAATATTTTATGATTTGTAGCCTATCAGAGATGTAGAAATGCGTTGTAAATCCTACAGCGAACATACGCAGTGGTGATATCTAGCCAGTGGTGATATATACATCAACTGATACTAAACGATGAACACATTAAGGGACATACGGAAACTAGAACTTTGCTTAGCTATCTGGGACCTATCTCAAATTAATGTTGGCGTTGCAATTAATTTTGAAACAGGGACATATTTGTCTTATATGATAATCCTTTAATGACAGAAAGCAAACAAAGTCATTATTCAACTTAATTACAATTTGCCAGGGCATATAAAAAGAATGACATTTAAAGTTGAGCGGAGAGGACAACTCTCCGAGCTCTGGGACATATCTCAAATCAATGTCTAATCGTTGTAATTAGAGCCAGGTATGAAATTTGGGACGTTATCTTTGTCTTTCTGACGTGACCCGTAATTAGCGATAGCGAGAACTAAGATCTGATTTTAATGAGATTGGTCCTAATAATTTAAGTGAATGAATACAAAGAAAGTCGCTTTTTCAACTTTAATCAAATTTGCCAGGACGGCCAATGTTCAGAGACATATCCCCTGGATTGTATTGCTTCACCAGTATGGAGGGAAGAAGCTGTTATTAAATGCTACTTTTCCGTCTAGTGTATACAGATTGTTGTCCGTCCCACGTAGCATGGCTGCCACCCTCCCAAAGCCGCTGTCTGTCATCAGGTAGACATCACACGTGGACAGAATTTGCTGATCTATCAGAACTTTGCCAAATCCATCACAAGCTTGTGCGCCGGTATCCTGGTCCACGTGAACCAAGGGACCATCAACATCCGCGAAGACCTCCGGAAACATGCGCCGTGACTCTTGCCGCACCTGCTCTGAGTTCGTTGATACAAACACCCGATAGGTGGCGCTGTTGTTGTACTGTTTCAAAAACGCCCACATCATATCTATGTAGTCTTTTTTGTGTGCAGCGAAAGATCGATGAAGACGAATATGAGCACACACAAGTTTCCTACCGTTAGCTCTGACAGAGGTTTGGAATTTATCAATTTGTTCTTGATATTTGGGTTTCAGTTTAAACAACCGGCGAAGGACAATGTTATATATATCCACCGCTGTTCTATTTTGGGCCCATTTTAGGTCTTGAAACCGAGGAAGTTTCATGATATATTGCACAAATTCTTGATTGACTTTAAAAAGTATCACATCTTGGGTAAACCGTTGTTCCAGTTCTATAGTATGTATGTTCTCCCGGAGTGTCCAGGCACTGCTGTCCAGCAGCGTGTACGGGGTGACAGTCAGACCAGACAGAGAACCCGGCGGTATGATCCACTTAGCCTCGTTCTCGTCCAGAAAGTTGGCGATATCACATGGTATGGTCATAATGACCCCAAACCGTCGCCCCATCAGCTGGGAAATGAGATAGGCCGCTAGGATTCCCTCCTGTCGATCGCCGAGTCCTCCACAAAGTTGCTGACTACAGTCATAAATGAAATACTTCTTATCGTATTTAGGTTGAGGGAAGTCCTTCTCCAAGGTCATTGGTACTCGCGAGGGACCATAGAAATATTTAAACTGGGGCTCCGTCGTGAGGCCGTGTTCAGGTGCCTGATGAGTATTGGTGGCAAGCCCGTGATATCCCAGGTTAAACACATACAGACCTGTCATGATAATCACTATGGCAAACACAAACAGTTTGATCACGGTCCTTTTTCTGCATGAAATTGTTCGTGACATATTTTCATCTGGGGTTCTTCAAGTTGGCCCGCCTCTGAAAAAAAATCATACTGTTATTATAAAGATATTTCCGTTAGTTTCCAAATGGATAATTTTCTAAAAGTTTTGTTAATACAGTCATGTCTCATTAGAGTGAGTGGGTGAGTTGGGTTTCAAGCCGCTTTGAACAGCATTCCACTTACAGCATGCGTGTGAGGAAACGAAGTGATGCAGATCTCAGACGTTTTACTACCTTGGCGAAACCCACGAGCACGGGTATGGTGCTGACAAACCTAGAAACTTATTCCGGGCGAACCGTGATTCGAACCCACGATCATAGGTTTCTGGCGTGCACAAGGGACGCAACTCTGCCCAGAGAATTATGGCGTCTTACACAACTGGGCCATTCGTGCACCCATATCGCCTTAGAGATAACAGTGAATGTTGTTAAACGCCACAGTGGGCCAATGTGAGCGACCTCTCGGTGGCATGTATTCATACGAACCTTGGCCAGGCCAGCCAATGGTTGAGAGCATGAACGCCGACACACGCCGTCCTAATACTGTGACACATAACTACATTTCAACCACAGCATCCCTAATTGTAGTCAACTCATCCTATATCTATTGGCTAACGAAGGCCTGTCACAACCTGTATTCAAATCAGGGCATACCGACGATACCAGATCAATGTGTTTTAATGGAAATAATGTAAACACGTTCAACACAACTTCCTGACTGACCTACAGTGGTCAGTATTATTCGTGAACACATTATCATTCAAACATCCAATGGGTTATGTGGTCAAATACAGTTACCCCCGTTAATCCGGACGCTACAGTTCACTGTGAACTTGTTCCTTTAAGAAATTTCCAGATTAACGACCATTATCACGGAGTAATGGCCTTGTTGGTTGTTTGGTTTGTTGTTTAACGCCGCACTCAGCAATAGTCCAGCTATATGACGGCGGTCTGTAAATCGAGTCTGGACCAGACAATCCAGTGATTAATATCATGGGCATCGATCCACGCAATTGGGATCGATGACAAGCATCAACCAAGTCAGCGAGCCTGACCACCCGATCCCGTTAGTCGCCTTTTACGACAAGCATAGTCGCCTTTTACGGCAAGCATGGGTTTCTGAAGACCTATTCTACCCCGGATCTTCACGAGTCTAATGTCCTTGTAAACGTTGACATGGGGAGGTGGGGTAGCCTTGTGGCTAAAGCGTTCGCTCGTCACGCCAAAGTGCCAGACTCGTCACGTACATCGGTATAAGGTGTGACGCCCATTTCTGTTGTACCCCGAATATTGGAATAATGCTAAAAGTGGCGTAAAACCATACCAACTCACTACAAGCAGACGTTCCTAAACAAAAAGAATTCCACGAATCAAGTTTCCGCAATAACATATCTCACTAACGAAACAAATCTCTACCACTGATACATAATCACATTGATAAAGTTCTTTCCTCAGTCACAACACGTGTTCCAATAATAGACCACGCGTCTAATGCAAAGTAGAGGAGGGACTTTTTTGTCAGTTTTAAACTGTAATGAATTGAATTGTCAAAAACCAGTGACGAGGACCTTTCATGGGCGTCCGCCTGGTTTCACATTGTTAACGAGATTGTAGTGACACTGTCAGAGATTTGTGATGTTAATGCATCATTCATATGCGACTCCGGGTGAGAATAGATCCCCAGCAACATATCCTGGTCGCAGTTCAATTCAACTCTTTATTGTATGAAAGACCACAGGGTCATATACAACGGAGTTGCATAACATATTTTATAAGATACAAAGTCAAGGTAACACGTGCACAGTCAGGATAGTAATAAAGAGTAGTATGAGATAAAGGCCACTGCGGTAAGTACTTGTTTCTTAGATTTTCGTATATAGAGAAAATAAATATAAAATGGTATTCATCTTCGACAATAATGTCACAGAATGGGCTAAACCTTAAGGATTTCTCAACAGATGAAAATCTTCCTGTCTTAAATTTTAGATCATTCAGGCCAAGCCTAAAACGAATTCTGTTACGAAAATTCCTGTATCGTAAGTTTGATAAATATGATTCTGGTTCAAACAATGACTTGAACTGACGATAGGTATCATATTTTGAACTTTCGCAAATATCTGAATGCCATTTCTGATGAAACATAACGCATGCGAAAGTGCTTAATCAAAACATTTGCATTACCTATTGTGTGAGACAGCCATATGAAACCAAAGCCATATGTAAAAAGGAATGTACGTATACAAGAAGCCCATGTGTTCTCTCCAAGAGTATCGAGGTGTACAAGCATGTTGTAGGGGCGACAGTGTGGATTGGGTGGATATGTTCGCCAACATGGCGAATCGTTTCTCATCAAACTGACAAAGCGCCAAAACTGTTTCCATAATCATAAGAAATCTCTGCTAAAGCAGAGTCCATTGTAACTTCATCATAAGCATGTAGGTATGAATCACTTTCACATTGTGATGATACCAGGTGTTCGCGAAGTCAATCACTGGTTTGTCTTGTCGAGACCCGACAATTTACATGTCGCTGTCATACAGCAAGGATATATATGATACAATATCTAATAATAATACACCCAAACACCCCACACCTAAAACATAACAACAACAAAAACAAAAAACAACAACCCTAAAACACCCCCCCCCCCCCCCCCCCCCCCCCCCAAAAAAAAAAAAAAAAAAAAATGCCCAGTGGCTTGGTGTGTGTCGTTGCTCATCAATATTTATCACTGGACTGGCTTGTCAAGACTTGTCAAGACTATTGAAGAGTGCAAAGTTATTCAAAGAAACTGAAATTGTCTACAAGACTCCATAGTGACAGCCTCTACAAGACTCCACAGTGACAGTCTCCACAAGACTCCATAGTGACAGTCTCCACAAGACTCCACAGTGACAGTCTCCACAAGACTCCACAGTGACAGTCTCCACAAGACTCCATAGTGACAGTCTCCACAAGACTCCATAGTGACAGTCTCCACAAGACTCCATAGTGACAGTCTCCACAAGACTCCATAGTGACAGTCTCCACAAGACTCCATAGTGACAGTCTCCACAAGACTCCACAGTGACAGTCTCCTCAAGACTCCATAGTGACAGCCTCTACAAGACTCCACAGTGACAGTCTCCACAAGACTCCATAGTGACAGTCTCCACAAGACTCCAAAGTGACAGTCTCCACAAGACTCCATAGTGACAGCCTCTACAAGACTCCATAGTGACAGTCTCCACAAGACTCCACAGTGACAGTCTCCACAAGACTCCATAGTGACAGTCTCCACAAGGCTCCACAGTGACAATCTCCACAAGACTCCACAGTGACAGTCTCTACAAGACTCCACAGTGACAGTCTCCACAAGACTCCACAGTGACAATCTCCACAAGACTCCACAGTGACAGTCTCCACAAGACTCCATACCGACAGCCTCTACAAGACTCCATAGTGACAGCCTCCACAAGACTCCATAGTGACAGCCTCTACAAGACTCCACAGTGACAGTCTCCACAAAACTCCATAGTGACAGCCTCTACAAGACTCCACAGTGACAGTCTCCACAAGACTCAACAGTGACAGCCTCTACAAGACTCCACAGTGACAGTCTCCACAAGACTCCATAGTGACAGCCTCTACAAGACTCCATACCGACAGTCTCCACAAGACTCCACAGTGACAGTCTCCACAAGGCTCCACAGTGTCAGTCTCAATAAGACTCCACAGTGACAGTCTCCACAAGACTCCACAGTGACACTCTCCACAAGACTCCACAGTGACAGTCTCCACAAGACTCCACAGTGACAGTCTCCACACTGACAGTCTCCACAAGACTCCATAGCGACAGTCTCCACAAGACTCCACAGTGACAGTCTCCACAAGACTCCACAGTGACAGTCTCCACAAGGCTCCACAGTGACAGTCTCCACAAGACTCCACAGTGACAGTCTCTACAAGACTCCACAGTGACAGTCTCCACAAGGCTCCACAGTGACAGCCTCCACAAGACTCCATAGTGACAG
The DNA here is from genome assembly GCF_023055435.1 of Haliotis rufescens. NCBI lineage: Eukaryota > Metazoa > Mollusca > Gastropoda > Lepetellida > Haliotidae > Haliotis > Haliotis rufescens. Next base: position 29,885,699 of record NW_025964001.1, on the reverse strand, counting down.
TCTCCACAAGACTCCACAGCGACAGTCTCCACAAGGCTCCACAGTGACAGTCTCCACAAGACTCCATAGTGACAGTCTCCACAAGGCTCCACAGTGACAATCTCCACAAGACTCCACAGTGACAGTCTCTACAAGACTCCACAGTGACAGTCTCCACAAGACTCCACAGTGACAATCTCCACAAGACTCCACAGTGACAGTCTCCACAAGACTCCATACCGACAGCCTCTACAAGACTCCATAGTGACAGCCTCCACAAGACTCCATAGTGACAGCCTCTACAAGACTCCACAGTGACAGTCTCCACAAAACTCCATAGTGACAGCCTCTACAAGACTCCACAGTGACAGTCTCCACAAGACTCAACAGTGACAGCCTCTACAAGACTCCACAGTGACAGTCTCCACAAGACTCCATAGTGACAGCCTCTACAAGACTCCATACCGACAGTCTCCACAAGACTCCACAGTGACAGTCTCCACAAGGCTCCACAGTGTCAGTCTCAATAAGACTCCACAGTGACAGTCTCCACAAGACTCCACAGTGACACTCTCCACAAGACTCCACAGTGACAGTCTCCACAAGACTCCACAGTGACAGTCTCCACACTGACAGTCTCCACAAGACTCCATAGCGACAGTCTCCACAAGACTCCACAGTGACAGTCTCCACAAGACTCCACAGTGACAGTCTCCACAAGGCTTCACAGTGACAGTCTCCACAAGACTCCACAGTGACAGTCTCTACAAGACTCCACAGTGACAGTCTCCACAAGGCTCCACAGTGACAGCCTCCACAAGACTCCATAGTGACAGTCTCCACAAGACTCCACAGCGACAGTCTCCACAAGGCTCCACAGTGACAGCCTCCACAAGACTCCATAGTGACAGTCTCCACAAGACTCCACAGCGACAGTCTCCACAAGGCTCCACAGTGACAGTCTCCACAAGACTCCACAGTGACAGTCGCCACAAGACTCCATAGTGACAGTCTCCACAAGACTCCATAGTGACAGTCTCCACAAGACTCCACAGTGACAGTCGCCACAAGACTCCATAGTGACAGTCTCCACAAGACTCCAAAGTGACAGTCTCCACAAGACTCCATAGTGACAGCCTCTACAAGACTCCATAGTGACAGTCTCCACAAGACTCCACAGTGACAGTCTCCACAAGACTCCATAGTGACAGTCTCCACAAGGCTCCACAGTGACAATCTCCACAAGACTCCACAGTGACAGTCTCTACAAGACTCCACAGTGACAGTCTCCACAAGACTCCACAGTGACAATCTCCACAAGACTCCACAGTGACAGTCTCCACAAGACTCCATACCGACAGCCTCTACAAGACTCCATAGTGACAGCCTCCACAAGACTCCATAGTGACAGCCTCTACAAGACTCCACAGTGACAGTCTCCACAAAACTCCATAGTGACAGCCTCTACAAGACTCCACAGTGACAGTCTCCACAAGACTCAACAGTGACAGCCTCTACAAGACTCCACAGTGACAGTCTCCACAAGACTCCATAGTGACAGCCTCTACAAGACTCCATACCGACAGTCTCCACAAGACTCCACAGTGACAGTCTCCACAAGGCTCCACAGTGTCAGTCTCCATAAGACTCCACAGTGACAGTCTCCACAAGACTCCACAGTGACACTCTCCACAGGACTCCACAGTGACAGTCTCCACAAGACTCCACAGTGACAGTCTCCACACTGACAGTCTCCACAAGACTCCATAGCGACAGTCTCCACAAGACTCCACAGTGACAGTCTCCACAAGACTCCACAGTGACAGTCTCCACAAGGCTCCACAGTGACAGTCTCCACAAGACTCCACAGTGACAGTCTCTACAAGACTCCACAGTGACAGTCTCCACAAGGCTCCACAGTGACAGCCTCCACAAGACTCCATAGTGACAGTCTCCACAAGACTCCACAGCGACAGTCTCCACAAGGCTCCACAGTGACAGCCTCCACAAGACTCCATAGTGACAGTCTCCACAAGACTCCACAGCGACAGTCTCCACAAGGCTCCACAGTGACAGTCTCCACAAGACTCCACAGTGACAGTCGCCACAAGACTCCACAGTGACAGTCTCCACAAGACTCCATAGTGACAGTCTCCACAAGACTCCACAGTGACAGTCGCCACAAGACTCCATAGTGACAGTCTCCACAAGACTCCATAGTGACAGTCTCCACAAGACTCCACAGTGACAGTCTCCACAAGACTCCATACCGACAGTCTCCACAAGACTCCACAGTGACAGTCTCCACAAGACTCCATAGCGACAGTCTCCACAAGACTCCACAGTGACAATCTCCACAAGACTCCACAGTGACAGTCTCCACAAGACTCCACAGTGACAGTCTCCACAAGACTCCACAGTGACAGTCTCCACAAGACTCCATAGTGACAGTCTCCACAAGACTCCACAGTGACAGTCTCCACAAGGCTCCACAGTGACAGTCTCCATAAGACTCCATACCGACAGCCTCTACAAAACTCCACAGTGACAGTCTCCACAAGACTCCATAGTGACAGCCTCTACAAGACTCCACAGTGACAGTCTCCACAAGACTCCACAGTGACAGTCTCCACAAGACTCCACAGTGACAGTCTCCACAAGACTCCACAGTGACAATCTCCACAAGACTCCATACCGACAGCCTCCACAAGACTCCACAGTGACAATCTCCACAAGACTCCATACCGACAGCCTCCACAAGACTCCACAGTGACAGTCTCCACAAAACTCCACAGTGACAGTCGCCACAAGACTCCACAGTGACAGTCTCCACAAGACTCCATAGTGACAGTTTCCACAAGACTCCACAGTGACAGTCTCCACAAGACTCCACAGTGACAATCTCCACAAGACTCCACACTGACAGTCTCCACAAGACTCCATAGCGACAGTCTCCACAAGACTCTACAGTGACAATCTCCACAAGGCTCAACAGTGACAGTCTCCACAAGGCTCCACAGTGACAATCTCCACAAGACTCCACAGTGACAGTCTCTACAAGACTCCACAGTGACAGTCTCCACAAGACTCCACAGTGACAATCTCCACAAGACTCCACAGTGACAGCCTCCACAAGACTCCACAGTGACAGTCTCCACAAGACTCCATAGTGACAGTCTCCACAAGACTCCACAGTGACAGTCTCCACAAGACTCCACAGTGACAGTCTCCACAAGACTCCACACTGACAGTCTCCACAAGACTCCATAGCGACTGTCTCCACAAGACTCCACAGTGACAATCTCCACAAGGCTCCACAGTGACAGTCTCCACAAGGCTCCACAGTGACAGTCTCCACAAGACTCCACAGTGACAGTCTCTACAAGACTCCACAGTGACAGTCTCAACAAGGCTCCACAGTGACAGTCTCCACAAGACTCCATAGTGACAGTCTCCACAAGACTCCACAGCGACAGTCTCCACAAGACTCCACAGTGACAGTCTCCACAAGACTCCACAGTGACAGTCTCCACAAGACTCCACAGTGACAGTCTCCACAAGACTCCATAGTGACAGTCTCCACAAGACTCCACAGCGACAGTCTCCACAAGACTCCACAGTGACAGTCTCCACAAGACTCCATACCGACAGCCTCTACAAAACTCCACAGTGACAGTCTCCACACGACTCCATAGTGACAGCCTCTACAAGACTCCACAGTGACAGTCGCCACAAGACTCCACAGTGACAGTCTCCACAAGACTCCACAGTGACAGTCTCCACAAGACTCCACAGTGACAATCTCCACAAGACTCCATACCGACAGCCTCCACAAGACTCCACAGTGACAATCTCCACAAGACTCCATACCGACAGCCTCCACAAGACTCCACAGTGACAGTCTCCACAAAACTCCACAGTGACAGTCGCCACAAGACTCCACAGTGACAGTCTCCACAAGACTCCATAGTGACAGTCTCCACAAGACTCCACAGTGACACTCTCCACAAGACTCCACAGTGACAGTCTCCACAAGACTCCACAGTGACAGTCTCCACAAGACTCCACAGTGACAATCTCCACAAGGCTCCACAGTGACAGTCTCCACAAGGCTCCACAGTGACAATCTCCACAAGACTCCACAGTGACAGTCTCTACAAGACTCCACAGTGACAGTCTCCACAAGACTCCACAGTGACAATCTCCACAAGACTCCACAGTGACAGCCTCCACAAGACTCCACAGTGACAGTCTCCACAAGACTCCATAGTGACAGTCTCCACAAGACTCCACAGTGACAGTCTCCACAAGACTCCACAGTGACAGTCTCCACAAGACTCCACACTGACAGTCTCCACAAGACTCCATAGTGACAGTCTCCACAAGACTCCACAGTGACAATCTCCACAAGGCTCCACAGTGACAGTCTCCACAAGGCTCCACAGTGACAGTCTCCACAAGACTCCACAGTGACAGTCTCTACAAGACTCCACAGTGACAGTCTCCACAAGGCTCCACAGTGACAGTCTCCACAAGACTCCATAGTGACAGTCTCCACAAGACTCCACAGCGACAGTCTCCACAAGACTCCATAGTGACAGCCTCTACAAGACTCCACAGTGAGAGTCTCCACAAGACTCCACAGTGACAGTCTCCACAAGATGCAACAGTGACAGCCTCTACAAGACTCCACAGTGACAGTCTCCACAAGACTCCATAGTGACAGCCTCTACAAGACTCCATACCGACAGTCTCCACAAGACTCCACAGTGACAGTCTCCACAAGGCTCCACAGTGTCAGTCTCCATAAGACTCCACAGTGACAGTCTCCACAAGACTCCACAGTGACACTCTCCACAAGACTCCACAGTGACAGTCTCCACAAGACTCCACAGTGACAGTCTCCACACTGACAGTCTCCACAAGACTCCATAGCGACAGTCTCCACAAGACTCCACAGTGACAGTCTCCACAAGACTCCACAGTGACAGTCTCCACAAGGCTCCACAGTGACAGTCTCCACAAGACTCCACAGTGACAGTCTCTACAAGACTCCACAGTGACAGTCTCCACAAGGCTCCACAGTGACAGCCTCCACAAGACTCCATAGTGACAGTCTCCACAAGACTCCACAGCGACAGTCTCCACAAGGCTCCACAGTGACAGCCTCCACAAGACTCCATAGTGACAGTCTCCACAAGACTCCACAGCGACAGTCTCCACAAGGCTCCACAGTGACAGTCTCCACAAGACTCCACAGTGACAGTCGCCACAAGACTCCATAGTGACAGTCTCCACAAGACTCCATAGTGACAGTCTCCACAAGACTCCACAGTGACAGTCGCCACAAGACTCCATAGTGACAGTCTCCACAAGACTCCATAGTGACAGTCTCCACAAGACTCCACAGTGACAGTCTCCACAAGACTCCATACCGACAGTCTCCACAAGACTCCACAGTGACAGTCTCCACAAGACTCCACAGTGACAGTCTCCACAAGACTCCACAGTGACAGTCTCCACAAGGCTCCACAGTGACAGTCTCCATAAGACTCCATACCGACAGCCTCTACAAAACTCCACAGTGACAGTCTCCACAAGACTCCATAGTGACAGCCTCTACAAGACTCCACAGCGACAGTCTCCACAAGACTCCACAGTGACAGTCTCCACAAGACTCCACAGTGACAGTCTCCACAAGACTCCACAGTGACAATCTCCACAAGACTCCATACCGACAGCCTCCACAAGACTCCACAGTGACAATTTCCACAAGACTCCATACCGACAGCCTCCACAAGACTCCACAGTGACAGTCTCCACAAAACTCCACAGTGACAGTCGCCACAAGACTCCACAGTGACAGTCTCCACAAGACTCCATAGTGACAGTTTCCACAAGACTCCACAGTGACAGTCTCCACAAGACTCCACAGTGACAATCTCCACAAGACTCCATAGTGACAGTCTCTACAAGACTCCACAGTGACAGTCTCCACAAGACTCCACAGTGACAATCTCCACAAGACTCCACAGTGACAGTCTCCACAAGACTCCACAGTGACAGTCTCCACAAGACTCCACAGTGACAGTCTCCACAAGACTCCACACTGACAGTCTCCACAAGACTCCATAGTGACAGTCTCCACAAGACTCCACAGTGACAATCTCCACAAGGCTCCACAGTGACAGTCTCCACAAGGCTCCACAGTGACAGTCTCCACAAGACTCCACAGTGACAGTCTCTACAAGACTCCACAGTGACAGTCTCCACAAGGCTCCACAGTGACAGTCTCCACAAGACTCCATAGTGACAGTCTCCACAAGACTCCACAGTGACAGTCTCCACAAGACTCCATAGTGACAGCCTCTACAAGACTCCACAGTGAGAGTCTCCACAAGACTCCACAGTGACAGTCTCCACAAGACTCAACAGTGACAGCCTCTACAAGACTCCACAGTGACAGTCTCCACAAGACTCCACAGTGACAATCTCCACAAGACTCCATACCGACAGCCTCCACAAGACTCCACAGTGACAATTTCCACAAGACTCCATACCGACAGCCTCCACAAGACTCCACAGCGACAGTCTCCACAAGGCTCCACAGTGACAGCCTCCACAAGACTCCATAGTGACAGTCTCCACAAGACTCCACAGCGACAGTCTCCACAAGGCTCCACAGTGACAGTCTCCACAAGACTCCACAGTGACAGTCGCCACAAGACTCCATAGTGACAGTCTCCACAAGACTCCATAGTGACAGTCTCCACAAGACTCCACAGTGACAGTCGCCACAAGACTCCATAGTGACAGTCTCCACAAGACTCCATAGTGACAGTCTCCACAAGACTCCACAGTGACAGTCTCCACAAGACTCCATACCGACAGTCTCCACAAGACTCCACAGTGACAGTCTCCACAAGACTCCATAGTGACAGTCTCCACAAGACTCCACAGTGACAGTCTCCACAAGGCTCCACAGTGACAGTCTCCATAAGACTCCATACCGACAGCCTCTACAAAACTCCACAGTGACAGTCTCCACAAGACTCCATAGTGACAGCCTCTACAAGACTCCACAATGACAGTCTCCACAAGACTCCACAGTGACAGTCTCCACAAGACTCCACAGTGACAGTCTCCACAAGACTCCACAGTGACAATCTCCACAAGACTCCATACCGACAGCCTCCACAAGACTCCACAGTGACAATCTCCACAAGACTCCATACCGACAGCCTCCACAAGACTCCACAGTGACAGTCTCCACAAAACTCCACAGTGACAGTCGCCACAAGACTCCACAGTGACAGTCTCCACAAGACTCCATAGTGACAGTTTCCACAAGACTCCACAGTGACAGTCTCCACAAGACTCCACAGTGACAGTCTCCACAAGACTCCACACTGACAGTCTCCACAAGACTCCATAGCGACAGTCTCCACAAGACTCTACAGTGACAATCTCCACAAGGCTCAACAGTGACAGTCTCCACAAGGCTCCACAGTGACAATCTCCACAAGACTCCACAGTGACAGTCTCTACAAGACTCCACAGTGACAGTCTCCACAAGACTCCACAGTGACAATCTCCACAAGACTCCACAGTGACAGCCTCCACAAGACTCCACAGTGACAGTCTCCACAAGACTCCATAGTGACAGTCTCCACAAGACTCCACAGTGACAGTCTCCACAAGACTCCACAGTGACAGTCTCCACAAGACTCCACACTGACAGTCTCCACAAGACTCCATAGCGACAGTCTCCACAAGACTCCACAGTGACAATCTCCACAAGGCTCCACAGTGACAGTCTCCACAAGGCTCCACAGTGACAGTCTCCACAAGACTCCACAGTGACAGTCTCTACAAGACTCCACAGTGACAGTCTCAACAAGGCTCCACAGTGACAGTCTCCACAAGACTCCATAGTGACAGTCTCCACAAGACTCCACAGCGACAGTCTCCACAAGACTCCACAGTGACAGTCTCCACAAGACTCCACAGTGACAGTCTCCACAAGACTCCACAGTGACAGTCTCCACAAGACTCCATAGTGACAGTCTCCACAAGACTCCACAGCGACAGTCTCCACAAGACTCCACAGTGACAGTCTCCACAAGACTCCATACCGACAGCCTCTACAAAACTCCACAGTGACAGTCTCCACAAGACTCCATAGTGACAGCCTCTACAAGACTCCACAGTGACAGTCTCCACAAGACTCCACAGTGACAGTCTCCACAAGACTCCACAGTGACAGTCTCCACAAGACTCCACAGTGACAATCTCCACAAGACTCCATACCGACAGCCTCCACAAGACTCCACAGTGACAATCTCCACAAGACTCCATACCGACAGCCTCCACAAGACTCCACAGTGACAGTCTCCACAAAACTCCACAGTGACAGTCGCCACAAGACTCCACAGTGACAGTCTCCACAAGACTCCATAGTGACAATCTCCACAAGACTCCACAGTGACACTCTCCACAAGACTCCACAGTGACAGTCTCCACAAGACTCCACACTGACAGTCTCCACAAGACTCCATAGCGACAGTCTCCACAAGACTCTACAGTGACAATCTCCACAAGGCTCCACAGTGACAGTCTCCACAAGGCTCCACAGTGACAATCTCCACAAGACTCCACAGTGACAGTCTCTACAAGACTCCACAGTGACAGTCTCCACAAGACTCCACAGTGACAATCTCCACAAGACTCCACAGTGACAGCCTCCACAAGACTCCACAGTGACAGTCTCCACAAGACTCCATAGTGACAGTCTCCACAAGACTCCACAGTGACAGTCTCCACAAGACTCCACAGTGACAGTCTCCACAAGACTCCACACTGACAGTCTCCACAAGACTCCATAGTGACAGTCTCCACAAGACTCCACAGTGACAATCTCCACAAGGCTCCACAGTGACAGTCTCCACAAGGCTCCACAGTGACAGTCTCCACAAGACTCCACAGTGACAGTCTCTACAAGACTCCACAGTGACAGTCTCCACAAGGCTCCACAGTGACAGTCTCCACAAGACTCCATAGTGACAGTCTCCACAAGACTCCACAGCGACAGTCTCCACAAGACTCCACAGTGACAGTCTCCACAAGACTCCACACTGACAGTCTCCACAAGACTCCATAGTGACAGCCTCTACAAGACTCCACAGTGAGAGTCTCCACAAGACTCCACAGTGAGAGTCTCCACAAGACTCCACAGTGACAGTCTCCACAAGACTCCACAGTGACAATCTCCACAAGACTCCATACCGACAGCCTCCACAGGACTCCACAGTGACAGTCTCCACAAAACTCCACAGTGACAGTCGCCACAAGACTCCACAGTGACAGTCTCCACAAGACTCCACAGTGACAGTCGCCACAAGACTCCATAGTGACAGTCTCCACAAGACTCCACAGTGACATTCTCCACAAGACTCCACAGTGACAGTCTCTACAAGACTCCATAGTGACAGCCTCTACAAGACTCCACAGTGACAGTCTCCACAAGACTCCATAGTGACAGTCTCCACAAGACTCCACAGTGACAGTCTCCACAAGACTCCACAGTGACAGTCTCCACAAGACTCCATAGTGACAGTCTCCACAAGACTCCATAGTGACAGTCTCCACAAGACTCCATAGTGACAGTCTCCACAAGACTCCATAGTGACAGTCTCCACAAGACTCCATAGTGACAGTCTCCACAAGACTCCACAGTGACAGTCTCCTCAAGACTCCATAGTGACAGCCTCTACAAGACTCCACAGTGACAGTCTCCACAAGACTCCATAGTGACAGTCTCCACAAGACTCCAAAGTGACAGTCTCCACAAGACTCCATAGTGACAGCCTCTACAAGACTCCATAGTGACAGTCTCCACAAGACTCCACAGTGACAGTCTCCACAAGACTCCATAGTGACAGTCTCCACAAGGCTCCACAGTGACAATCTCCACAAGACTCCACAGTGACAGTCTCTACAAGACTCCACAGTGACAGTCTCCACAAGACTCCACAGTGACAATCTCCACAAGACTCCACAGTGACAGTCTCCACAAGACTCCATACCGACAGCCTCTACAAGACTCCATAGTGACAGCCTCCACAAGACTCCATAGTGACAGCCTCTACAAGACTCCACAGTGACAGTCTCCACAAAACTCCATAGTGACAGCCTCTACAAGACTCGACAGTGACAGTCTCCACAAGACTCAACAGTGACAGCCTCTACAAGACTCCACAGTGACAGTCTCCACAAGACTCCATAGTGACAGCCTCTACAAGACTCCATACCGACAGTCTCCACAAGACTCCACAGTGACAGTCTCCACAAGGCTCCACAGTGTCAGTCTCAACAAGACTCCACAGTGACACTCTCCACAAGACTCCATAGTGACAGTCTCCACAAGACTCCACAGTGACAGTCTCCACACTGACAGTCTCCACAAGACTCCATAGCGACAGTCTCCACAAGACTCCACAGTGACAGTCTCCACAAGACTCCACAGTGACAGTCTCCACAAGGCTCCACAGTGACAGTCTCCACAAGACTCCACAGTGACAGTCTCTACAAGACTCCACAGTGACAGTCTCCACAAGGCTCCACAGTGACAGCCTCCACAAGACTCCATAGTGACAGTCTCCACAAGACTCCACAGCGACAGTCTCCACAAGGCTCCACAGTGACAGCCTCCACAAGACTCCATAGTGACAGTCTCCACAAGACTCCACAGCGACAGTCTCCACAAGGCTCCACAGTGACAGTCTCCACAAGACTCCACAGTGACAGTCGCCACAAGACTCCATAGTGACAGTCTCCACAAGACTCCATAGTGACAGTCTCCACAAGACTCCACAGTGACAGTCGCCACAAGACTCCATAGTGACAGTCTCCACAAGACTCCATAGTGACAATCTCCACAAGACTCCACAGTGACAGTCTCCACAAGACTCCATACCGACAGTCTCCACAAGACTCCACAGTGACAGTCTCCACAAGACTCCATAGCGACAGTCTCCACAAGACTCCACAGTGACAATCTCCACAAGACTCCACAGTGACAGTCTCCACAAGACTCCACAGTGACAGTCTCCACAAGACTCCACAGTGACAGTCTCCACAAGACTCCATAGTGACAGTCTCCACAAGACTCCACAGTGACAGTCTCCACAAGGCTCCACAGTGACAGTCTCCATAAGACTCCATACCGACAGCCTCTACAAAACTCCACAGTGACAGTCTCCACAAGACTCCATACCGACAGCCTCTACAAGACTCCACAGTGACAGTCTCCACAAGACTCCACAGTGACAGTCTCCACAAGACTCCACAGTGACAGTCTCCACAAGACTCCACAGTGACAATCTCCACAAGACTCCATACCGACAGCCTCCACAAGACTCCACAGTGACAATCTCCACAAGACTCCATACCGACAGCCTCCACAAGACTCCACAGTGACAGTCTCCACAAAACTCCACAGTGACAGTCGCCACAAGACTCCACAGTGACAGTCTCCACAAGACTCCATAGTGACAGTTTCCACAAGACTCCACAGTGACAGTCTCCACAAGACTCCACAGTGACAGTCTCCACAAGACTCCACACTGACAGTCTCCACAAGACTCCATAGCGACAGTCTCCACAAGACTCTACAGTGACAATCTCCACAAGGCTCAACAGTGACAGTCTCCACAAGGCTCCACAGTGACAATCTCCACAAGACTCCACAGTGACAGTCTCTACAAGACTCCACAGTGACAGTCTCCACAAGACTCCACAGTGACAATCTCCACAAGACTCCACAGTGACAGCCTCCACAAGACTCCACAGTGACAGTCTCCACAAGACTCCATAGTGACAGTCTCCACAAGACTCCACAGTGACAGTCTCCACAAGACTCCACAGTGACAGTCTCCACAAGACTCCACACTGACAGTCTCCACAAGACTCCATAGCGACAGTCTCCACAAGACTCCACAGTGACAATCTCCACAAGGCTCCACAGTGACAGTCTCCACAAGGCTCCACAGTGACAGTCTCCACAAGACTCCACAGTGACAGTCTCTACAAGACTCCACAGTGACAGTCTCAACAAGGCTCCACAGTGACAGTCTCCACAAGACTCCATAGTGACAGTCTCCACAAGACTCCACAGCGACAGTCTCCACAAGACTCCACAGTGACAGTCTCCACAAGACTCCACAGTGACAGTCTCCACAAGACTCCACAGTGACAGTCTCCACAAGACTCCATAGTGACAGTCTCCACAAGACTCCACAGCGACAGTCTCCACAAGACTCCACAGTGACAGTCTCCACAAGACTCCATACCGACAGCCTCTACAAAACTCCACAGTGACAGTCTCCACACGACTCCATAGTGACAGCCTCTACAAGACTCCACAGTGACAGTCTCCACAAGACTCCACAGTGACAGTCTCCACAAGACTCCACAGTGACAGTCTCCACAAGACTCCACAGTGACAATCTCCACAAGACTCCATACCGACAGCCTCCACAAGACTCCACAGTGACAATCTCCACAAGACTCCATACCGACAGCCTCCACAAGACTCCACAGTGACAGTCTCCACAAAACTCCACAGTGACAGTCGCCACAAGACTCCACAGTGACAGTCTCCACAAGACTCCATAGTGACAGTCTCCACAAGACTCCACAGTGACACTCTCCACAAGACTCCACAGTGACAGTCTCCACAAGACTCCACACTGACAGTCTCCACAAGACTCCATAGCGACAGTCTCCACAAGACTCTACAGTGACAATCTCCACAAGGCTCCACAGTGACAGTCTCCACAAGGCTCCACAGTGACAATCTCCACAAGACTCCACAGTGACAGTCTCTACAAGACTCCACAGTGACAGTCTCCACAAGACTCCACAGTGACAATCTCCACAAGACTCCACAGTGACAGCCTCCACAAGACTCCACAGTGACAGTCTCCACAAGACTCCATAGTGACAGTCTCCACAAGACTCCACAGTGACAGTCTCCACAAGACTCCACAGTGACAGTCTCCACAAGACTCCACACTGACAGTCTCCACAAGACTCCATAGTGACAGTCTCCACAAGACTCCACAGTGACAATCTCCACAAGGCTCCACAGTGACAGTCTCCACAAGACTCAACAGTGACAGCCTCTACAAGACTCCACAGTGACAGTCTCCACAAGACTCCATAGTGACAGCCTCTACAAGACTCCATACCGACAGTCTCCACAAGACTCCACAGTGACAGTCTCCACAAGGCTCCACAGTGTCAGTCTCCATAAGACTCCACAGTGACAGTCTCCACAAGACTCCACAGTGACACTCTCCACAAGACTCCACAGTGACAGTCTCCACAAGACTCCACAGTGACAGTCTCCACACTGACAGTCTCCACAAGACTCCATAGCGACAGTCTCCACAAGACTCCACAGTGACAGTCTCCACAAGACTCCACAGTGACAGTCTCCACAAGGCTCCACAGTGACAGTCTCCACAAGACTCCACAGTGACAGTCTCTAGAAGACTCCACAGTGACAGTCTCCACAAGGCTCCACAGTGACAGCCTCCACAAGACTCCATAGTGACAGTCTCCACAAGACTCCACAGCGACAGTCTCCACAAGGCTCCACAGTGACAGCCTCCACAAGACTCCATAGTGACAGTCTCCACAAGACTCCACAGCGACAGTCTCCACAAGGCTCCACAGTGACAGTCTCCACAAGACTCCACAGTGACAGTCGCCACAAGACTCCATAGTGACAGTCTCCACAAGACTCCATAGCGACAGTCTCCACAAGACTCCACAGTGACAGTCGCCACAAGACTCCATAGTGACAGTCTCCACAAGACTCCATAGTGACAGTCTCTACAAGACTCCACAGTGACAGTCTCCACAAGGCTCCACAGTGACAGCCTCCACAAGACTCCATAGTGACAGTCTCCACAAGACTCCATACCGACAGCCTCTACAAAACTCCACAGTGACAGTCTCCACAAGACTCCATAGTGACAGCCTCTACAAGACTCCACAATGACAGTCTCCACAAGACTCCACAGTGACAGTCTCCACAAGACTCCACAGTGACAGTCTCCACAAGGCTCCACAGTGACAGCCTCCACAAGACTCCATAGTGACAGTCTCCACAAGACTCCACAGCGACAGTCTCCACAAGGCTCCACAGTGACAGCCTCCACAAGACCCCATAGTGACAGTCTCCACAAGACTCCACAGCGACAGTCTCCACAAGGCTCCACAGTGACAGTCTCCACAAGACTCCACAGTGACAGTCGCCACAAGACTCCATAGTGACAGTCTCCACAAGACTCCATAGCGACAGTCTCCACAAGACTCCACAGTGACAGTCGCCACAAGACTCCATAGTGACAGTCTCCACAAGACTCCATAGTGACAGTCTCCACAAGACTCCACAGTGACAGTCTCCACAAGACTCCATACCGACAGTCTCCACAAGACTCCACAGTGACAGTCTCCACAAGACTCCATAGTGACAGTCTCCACAAGACTCCACAGTGACAGTCTCCACAAGGCTCCACAGTGACAGTCTCCATAAGACTCCATACCGACAGCCTCTACAAAACTCCACAGTGACAGTCTCCACAAGACTCCATAGTGACAGCCTCTACAAGACTCCACAGTGACAGTCTCCACAAGACTCCACAGTGACAGTCTCCACAAGACTCCACAGTGACAGTCTCCACAAGACTCCACAGTGACAATCTCCACAAGACTCCATACCGACAGCCTCCACAAGACTCCACAGTGACAATCTCCACAAGACTCCATACCGACAGCCTCCACAAGACTCCACAGTGACAGTCTCCACAAAACTCCACAGTGACAGTCGCCACAAGACTCCACAGTGACAGTCTCCACAAGACTCCATAGTGACAGTTTCCACAAGACTCCACAGTGACAGTCTCCACAAGACTCCACAGTGACAATCTCCACAAGACTCCACAGTGACAGTCTCTACAAGACTCCACAGTGACAGTCTCCACAAGACTCCACAGTGACAATCTCCACAAGACTCCACAGTGACAGCCTCCACAAGACTCCACAGTGACAGTCTCCACAAGACTCCACAGTGACAGTCTCCACAAGACTCCACAGTGACAGTCTCCACAAGACTCCACAGTGACAGTCTCCACAAGACTCCACACTGACAGTCTCCACAAGACTCCATAGTGACAGTCTCCACAAGACTCCACAGTGACAATCTCCACAAGGCTCCACAGTGACAGTCTCCACAAGGCTCCACAGTGACAGTCTCCACAAGACTCCACAGTGACAGTCTCTACAAGACTCCACAGTGACAGTCTCCACAAGGCTCCACAGTGACAGTCTCCACAAGACTCCATAGTGACAGTCTCCACAAGACTCCACAGCGACAGTCTCCACAAGACTCCATAGTGACAGCCTCTACAAGACTCCACAGTGAGAGTCTCCACAAGACTCCACAGTGACAGTCTCCACAAGACTCAATAGTGACAGCCTCTACAAGACTCCACAGTGACAGTCTCCACAAGACTCCATAGTGACAGCCTCTACAAGACTCCATACCGACAGTCTCCACAAGACTCCACAGTGACAGTCTCCACAAGGCTCCACAGTGTCAGTCTCCATAAGACTCCACAGTGACAGTCTCCACAAGACTCCACAGTGACACTCTCCACAAGACTCCACAGTGACAGTCTCCACAAGACTCCACAGTGACAGTCTCCACAAGGCTCCACAGTGACAGTCTCCACAAGACTCCACAGTGACAGTCTCTACAAGACTCCACAGTGACAGTCTCCACAAGGCTCCACAGTGACAGCCTCCACAAGACTCCATAGTGACAGTCTCCACAAGACTCCATACCGACAGCCTCTACAAAACTCCACAGTGACAGTCTCCACAAGACTCCATAGTGACAGCCTCTACAAGACTCCACAATGACAGTCTCCACAAGACTCCACAGTGACAGTCTCCACAAGACTCCACAGTGACAGTCTCCACAAGACTCCACAGTGACAATCTCCACAAGACTCCATACCGACAGCCTCCACAAGACTCCACAGTGACAATCTCCACAAGACTCCATACCGACAGCCTCCACAAGACTCCACAGTGACAGTCTCCACAAAACTCCACAGTGACAGTCGCCACAAGACTCCACAGTGACAGTCTCCACAAGACTCCATAGTGACAGTTTCCACAAGACTCCACAGTGACAGTCTCCACAAGACTCCACAGTGACAGTCTCCACAAGACTCCACACTGACAGTCTCCACAAGACTCCATAGCGACAGTCTCCACAAGACTCTACAGTGACAATCTCCACAAGGCTCAACAGTGACAGTCTCCACAAGGCTCCACAGTGACAATCTCCACAAGACTCCACAGTGACAGTCTCTACAAGACTCCACAGTGACAGTCTCCACAAGACTCCACAGTGACAGTCTCCACAAGACTCCACAGTGACAGTCTCTACAAGACTCCACAGTGACAGTCTCCACAAGGCTCCACAGTGACAGTCTCCACAAGACTCCATAGTGACAGTCTCCACAAGACTCCACAGCGACAGTCTCCACAAGACTCCATAGTGACAGCCTCTACAAGACTCCACAGTGAGAGTCTCCACAAGACTCCACAGTGACAGTCTCCACAAGACTCAATAGTGACAGCCTCTACAAGACTCCACAGTGACAGTCTCCACAAGACTCCATAGTGACAGCCTCTACAAGACTCCATACCGACAGTCTCCACAAGACTCCACAGTGACAGTCTCCACAAGGCTCCACAGTGTCAGTCTCCATAAGACTCCACAGTGACAGTCTCCACAAGACTCCACAGTGACACTCTCCACAAGACTCCACAGTGACAGTCTCCACAAGACTCCACAGTGACAGTCTCCACAAGGCTCCACAGTGACAGTCTCCACAAGACTCCACAGTGACAGTCTCTACAAGACTCCACAGTGACAGTCTCCACAAGGCTCCACAGTGACAGCCTCCACAAGACTCCATAGTGACAGTCTCCACAAGACTCCATACCGACAGCCTCTACAAAACTCCACAGTGACAGTCTCCACAAGACTCCATAGTGACAGCCTCTACAAGACTCCACAATGACAGTCTCCACAAGACTCCACAGTGACAGTCTCCACAAGACTCCACAGTGACAGTCTCCACAAGACTCCACAGTGACAATCTCCACAAGACTCCATACCGACAGCCTCCACAAGACTCCACAGTGACAATCTCCACAAGACTCCATACCGACAGCCTCCACAAGACTCCACAGTGACAGTCTCCACAAAACTCCACAGTGACAGTCGCCACAAGACTCCACAGTGACAGTCTCCACAAGACTCCATAGTGACAGTTTCCACAAGACTCCACAGTGACAGTCTCCACAAGACTCCACAGTGACAGTCTCCACAAGACTCCACACTGACAGTCTCCACAAGACTCCATAGCGACAGTCTCCACAAGACTCTACAGTGACAATCTCCACAAGGCTCAACAGTGACAGTCTCCACAAGGCTCCACAGTGACAATCTCCACAAGACTCCACAGTGACAGTCTCTACAAGACTCCACAGTGACAGTCTCCACAAGACTCCACAGTGACAGTCTCCACAAGACTCCACCGTGACAGTCTCCACAAGACTCCACAGTGACAGTCTCTACAAGACTCCACAGTGACAGTCTCCACAAGACTCCAGAGTGACAGTCTCCACAAGACTCCATACCGACAGTCTCCACAAGACTCCACAGCGACAGTCTCCACAAGACTCCACAGTGACAGTCTCCACAAGACTCCACATTGACAGTCTCCACAAGACTCCACAGTGACAGTCTCCACAAGACTCCATAGTGACAGTCTCCACAAGACTCCACAGCGACAGTCTCCACAAGACTCCACAGTGACAGTCTCCACAAGACTCCATAGTGACAGTCTCCACAAGACTCCATACCGACAGTCTCTTTGGGACCGAATCCAAGGTTAGGAGTGAGTGAGTGAGTATGGTTTTACGCCACTTTTAGCAATATTCCAGCAATATCACGGCGGGGGACACCAGAAATGGGCCAAGGTTAGGGATAACGATATATATTTGTATACCGAGTAAGTCGGGACTGGAGAATATGTTCGAGATATCGGTACATTCGAGATAAAGAATCTCCACTGATTGACATCATGTACATCTATCCACGTACTTGGGAAACGATGACATGTATCAACCAAGTCAGCGAGCCTGATCACCCGATCCCGTTAGTCGCCTCTTACGACAAGAATGGTTCCCTCTTGCAACGAGTATGAGTTGCTGAAGACCTATTCTTTATCCGGATCTTTATGGGTAGGTGCAGGTAGTAATATCACTACGTTCTCCTTTCGCCTCGGTAACTTATAACTGTTCAAACCGTTTGAGAACATGATAAAAAGACCTAAGGCGTCCTGAGGGTCAACATTGGGACACATGTATGACATAAAACATAGAGTGAGTGAGTGAGTTGGGTTTAACGCCGCTTTTAACATTATTCCAGTCATATCGCGGATGTGGAAGGAAAGCCCGAAGTGATGCAGGTTTCTGACGTTTACCTCTTCGGTGGAACCCACGAGCACGGGTATGGTGCTGACAAACCTAGAAACATCATCGGGGCGAACCGGGATTCGAACCCACAATCATAGGTTTCTGGCGTGCCCAAGGGACGCAACTCTGCACAGCGAATTGCGGCGCCTTAGACGACTGGGCCCCCCGTGCCCTTTCATAAAACATAGAACCGAAGGTACAGAAGTTCATCTTGTATTCAGTCCGATGACATTTAAGGGATGGAGATGTGTTATTTTGTATAAAAGAAGTAATAACCAATCACTTAACATTGTTGTTACTTTTAAATAAATATTTCTCTGAAACGTGTGTGATACCTTTTTGGAATGATTTGTAATTTGTTGTACATATTTACATAAAATATCTATTACAGGGTATTTTTCACCCCGCTTCACGCCGCACTCAGTTATATTCCAGCTATATGACGGCGGTCTGTAAATAATCGAGTCTGGACAAGACAATCCAGTGATTAATATCATGAGCATGGTCCCATGCAATTGGGATACGATGGCATGCATCAACCACGGGTCCTGAGTGGAGAGGACTGGTTTGACTGAAAGTGCACCTCATTGGTACATATTACATTTACATACACTGCCAGCCGATTCAACCGTCCCCTGTGCTGGTCGTAAGAGGTGCCCAAATATCACGCGTTGAGGCTCGCTGACTTAGTTGATAGCGTGTCCTCGGATAGTGTAGATCGGTAATCTTACCATCAGTCCAGATTAAATTATTTACATGTCGCCGTCATACATATGTAATATTGAGTACGGCGTTAAACAACAAACAGACAGGAAGTAGAAGGCCATTTAATATTCACGGCCACAATGAGTGACTGAGAGAGGCAGCACACTGTTTTTCTCCCAGAGGAAGGGATGGCTTATGACAAACAAGTCATGTTCAGAAACCGGATAGTTTTTCCACATTTGACCTGGCTTTGACAACATATTCATTTAACATTTAACATTGGTACTTGGTTCATACAAATACATAATGATTCTAGCTTATAATTCGTGTGGGGTATTTGCAGTTTACCAAATGTTCAGTAAATAAAGTAAGTAAATGATTGTTTATTCAACACACATAGGCACGCACTCTCTGGATTGTATAAGTAGCGTGTGTCCACTACATTCTACTACTTCCATAGCTATAAATAGTATAGACTAAGTCCATGCCCTCAATATATCCTTTTACATATATTAGGGTCCTGGTAGGTGTGATCATAAGTCAGAAGGGCGTTTGGTCTGTACAGACAGTACTGTACTATTAGAGTCCTTGGTCAGTAGGCGGTACTATGTAAGGCGTTTGGTCTGTTCAGACAGTACTGTACTATTAGAGCCCTTGGTCAGTAGGCGGTACTATGTAAGGCCTTTGGTCTGTACAGACAGTACTGTACTATTAGAGCCCTTGGTCAGTAGGCGGTACTATGTAAGGCCTTTGGTCTGTACAGACAGTACTGTACTATTAGAGCCCTTGGTCAGTAGGCGGTACTATGTAAGGCCTTTGGTCTGTACAGACAGTACTGTACTATTAGAGCCCTTGGTCAGTAGGCTGTACTATGTAAGGCCTTTGGTCTGTACAGACAGTACTGTACTATTAGAGCCCTTGGTCAGTAGGCGGTACTATGTAAGGCGTTTGGTCTGTACAGACAGTACTGTACTATTAGAGTCCTTGGTCAGTAGGCGGTACTATGTAAGGCGTTTGGTCTGTTCAGACAGTACTGTACTATTAGAGCCCTTGGTCAGTAGGCGGTACTATGTAAGGCCTTTGGTCTGTACAGACAGTACTGTACTATTAGAGCCCTTGGTCAGTAGGCGGTACTATGTAAGGCCTTTGGTCTGTACAGACAGTACTGTACTATTAGAGCCCTTGGTCAGTAGGCGGTACTATGTAAGGCCTTTGGTCTGTACAGACAGTACTGTACTATTAGAGCCCTTGGTCAGTAGGCTGTACTATGTAAGGCCTTTGGTCTGTACAGACAGTACTGTACTATTAGAGCCCTTGGTCAGTAGGCGGTACTATGTAAGGCGTTTGGTCTGTACAGACAGTACTGTACTATTAGAGCCCTTGGTCAGTAGGCGGTACTATGTAAGGCGTTTGGTCTGTACAGACAGTACTGTACTATTAGAGTCCTTGGTCAGTAGGCGGTACTATGTAAGGCGTTTGGTCTGTTCAGACAGTACTGTACTATTAGAGCCCTTGGTCAGTAGGCGGTACTATGTAAGGCCTTTGGTCTGTACAGACAGTACTGTACTATTAGAGCCCTTGGTCAGTAGGCGGTACTATGTATGGCCTTTGGTCTGTACAGACAGTACTGTACTATTAGAGCCCTTGGTCAGTAGGCTGTACTATGTAAGGCCTTTGGTCTGTACAGACAGTACTGTACTATTAGAGCCCTTGGTCAGTAGGCGGTACTATGTAAGGCCTTTGGTCTGTACAGGCAGTACTGTACTATTAGAGCCCTTGGTCAGTAGGCGGTACTATGTATGGCCTTTGGTCTGTACAGACAGTACTGTACTATTAGAGCCCTTGGTCAGTAGGCTGTACTATGTAAGGCCTTTGGTCTGTACAGACAGTACTGTACTATTAGAGCCCTTGGTCAGTAGGCGGTACTATGTAAGGCGTTTGGTCTGTACAGACAGTACTGTACTATTAGAGCCCTTGGTCAGTAGGCGGTACTATGTAAGGCGTTTGGTCTGTACAGACAGTACTGTACTATTAGAGCCCTTGGTCAGTAGGCGGTACTATGTAAGGCCTTTGGTCTGTACAGACAGTACTGTACTATTAGAGCCCTTGGTCAGTAGGCGGTACTATGTAAGGCGTTTGGTCTGTACAGACAGTACTGTACTATTAGAGCCCTTGGTCAGTAGGCGGTACTATGTAAGGCGTTTGGTCTGTACAGACAGTACTGTACTATTAGAGCCCTTGGTCAGTAGGCGGTACTATGTAAGGCCTTTGGTCTGTACAGACAGTAATGTACTATTAGAGCCCTTGGTCAGTAGGCGGTACTATGTATGGCCTTTTGTCTGTACAGACAGTAATGTACTATTAGAGCCCTTGGTCAGTAGGCGGTACTATGTAAGGCCTTTGGTCTGTACAGACAGTACTGTACTATTAGAGCCCTTGGTCAGTAGGCGGTACTATGTAAGGCCTTTGGTCTGTACAGACAGTACTGTACTATTAGAGCCCTTGGTCAGTAGGCGGTACTATGTATGGCCTATGGTCTGTACAGACAGTACTGTACTATTAGAGCCCTTGGTCAGTAGGCGGTACTATGTAAGGCGTTTGGTCTGTACAGACAGTACTGTACTATTAGAGCCCTTGGTCAGTAGGCGGTACTATGTAAGGCCTTTGGTCTGTACAGACAGTACTGTACTATTAGAGCCCTTGGTCAGTAGGCGGTACTATGTAAGGCGTTTGGTCTGTACAGACAGTACTGTACTATTAGAGCCCTTGGTCAGTAGGCGGTACTATGTAAGGCCTATGGTCTGTACAGACAGTAATGTACTATTAGAGCCCTTGGTCAGTAGGCGGTACTATGTAAGGCCTTTGGTCTGTACAGACAGTAATGTACTATTAGAGCCCTTGGTCAGTAGGCGGTACTATGTAAGGCCTATGGTCTGTACAGACAGTACTGTACTATTAGAGCCCTTGGTCAGTAGGCGGTACTATGTAAGGCCTTTGGTCTGTACAGACAGTACTGTACTATTAGAGCCCTTGGTCAGTAGGCGGTACTATGTAAGGCCTTTGGTCTGTACAGACAGTACTGTACTATTAGAGCCCTTGGTCAGTAGGCGGTACTATGTAAGGCCTTTGGTCTGTACAGACAGTACTGTACTATTAGAGCCCTTGGTCAGTAGGCGGTACTATGTAAGGCCTTTGGTCTGTACAGACAGTACTGTACTATTAGAGCCCTTGGTCAGTAGGCTGTACTATGTAAGGCCTTTGGTCTGTACAGACAGTACTGTACTATTAGAGCCCTTGGTCAGTAGGCGGTACTATATAAGGCCTTTGGTCTGTACAGACAGTAATGTACTATTAGAGCCCTTGGTCAGTAGGCGGTACTATGTAAGGCCTTTTGTCTGTACAGACAGTACTGTACTATTAGAGCCCTTGGTCAGTAGGCGGTACTATGTAAGGCCTTTGGTCTGTACAGACAGTACTGTACTATTAGAGCCCTTGGTCAGTAGGCGGTACCATGTAGGGCCTTTGGTCTGTACAGACAGTACTGTACTATTAGAGCCCTTGGTCAGTAGGCGGTACTATGTAAGGCCTTTGGTCTGTACAGACAGTACTGTACTATTAGAGCCCTTGGTCAGTAGGCGGTACTATGTATGGCCTTTGGTCTGTACAGACAGCAATGTACTATTAGAGCCCTTGGTCAATAGGCGGTACTATGCAGGGCCTTTGGTCTGTACAGACAGTACTATGTAGGGCCTTTGGTCTGTACAGACAGTACTATGTAGGGCATGTAGTCTGCATGCATTACTACGTAGTACCTGTGATCTGTAGGGTCTTACGTCTCTAGGCAGTACTATTTAGGGACTTTGGTCTGTAGGCAGTACCATGTAGGGCCATTGGTCTGAAGGCAGTAGTCCGTAGGGCCTTCGGTCTGAAGGCAGTACTCCGTAGGGCCTTTAGTCTGCAGGCTTTACTATGTAGTGTCTGGGGTCTGCAGGCATTACTATGTAGGGCTTTTAATCTCTAGGCAGTACTATTTAAGGCCTTTGTCTGTGTAGGGCTTTTAATCTCTAGGCAGTACTATTTAAGGCCTTTGGTCTCTAGGCAGTTCTATGTAGGGCCTGTGATCTGCGGGCATTAGTAAGTAGGGCCTTTAGTCTCTAGGCAGTACTAGAGCCCTTTGATCTGCAGGCAGTACTATTTAGGGCCTTTGGTCTGTAGGCAGTACCATGTAGGGCCTTTGGTCTGAAGGCAGTACTCCGTAGGGCCATTGGTCTGCAGGCTTTACTATGTAGTGTCTGGGGTCTGCAGGCATTACTATGTAGGGCTTTTAATCTCTAGGCAGTACTATGTGTGCCCTTTGATCTGCAGGCACTACTATTTAGGGCCTTTGTCTGTAGGCAGTATTATTTAGGGCCTTTGTCTGTAGGCAGTACTATTTAAGGCCCTTTGTCTCTAGGCAGTTCTATGTAGTGCCTGTGATCTGCGGGGATTACTAAGTAGGGCCTTTAGTCTCTAGGCAGTACTAGAGCCCCTTGATCTGCAGGCAGTACTATTTAGGGCCTTTGGTCTGTAGGCTGTACCATGTAGGGCCTTTGGTCTGAAGGCATTACTATGTAGGGCTTTTAATCTCTAGGCAGTACTATGTGTGTCCTTTAATTTGTAGGCAGTACTATTTCGGGCCTTTGGTCTGTAGGCAGTACTATTTAAGGCATTTCGTCTGTAGGCAGTACTGTGTACGGCCTTTGTCCGTAGGCAGTACTATGTAGGGCCCTTGGTCTCGAGGCAGTACCATGTAATGCCTGTGGTTTGCGGGCATTACTAAGTAGGGCCTTTAGTCTCTAGGAAGTACTAGAGCCATTTGATCTACATGCAGTAATATTTAGGGCCTTTCATCTGTAGGCAGTACTATGTAGGGCCTTTATCTGTAGGCAGTACTATTGAGTT
This sequence comes from Haliotis rufescens, assembly GCF_023055435.1. Taxonomy (NCBI): domain Eukaryota; kingdom Metazoa; phylum Mollusca; class Gastropoda; order Lepetellida; family Haliotidae; genus Haliotis; species Haliotis rufescens. Next base: position 29,861,444 of record NW_025964001.1, on the reverse strand, counting down.
CCTTTGGTCTGTATGCAGTACTAAATAGGACCTTTGGTCTGTAGGCCATACTATTTCGGGCCTTTTGTTTGTACGAAGCACTATGTAGGCCTTTTGTCTGTAGGCAGTACTATTTAGGCCTTAGTTTTTAGGCAGTACTATTTCATAATCTTTGGCGACCAAGAACGAGTTAATGTTTTGTCAACATTGACAGGTTAATTCGTATTTTACTCTGAGCATTATTGCATCTTCATTGTACGTAAAACCTTTACAATACAATTTAGACCCTAACGAGTTGTTCAGTAGTTTAAATCGAGTCAGTAGAAGGTCATCAGGCCCATCACATATACGCACTGATAACTGTAAAAACTGAACAGTAAGATTAAATATTTCCACATCCGCTTATATACGCACTGATAACTGTAAATTCTGAACTGTTTAAATCTCTCCACATCCGCTTATAACTGTAAATTCTGAACTGTTAGTTTAAATCTGTCTGCATTAGTCAAAATAATCACTGATAACTGTAAATTCTGAACTGTTTGTTTAAATCTCTCCACATCAGCTTACATATGCACTGGTAACTGTAAATTCTGAACTGTTAGTTTAAATATCTCCACCTCAGCTTATATACGCACTGATAACTGTAAATTCTGAACTGTTAGTTTAAATCTGTCTGCATTAGTCAAAATAATCACTGATAACTGTAAATTCTGAACTGTTTGTTTAAATCTCTCCACATCAGCTTACATATGCACTGATAACTGTAAATTCTGAACTGTTAGTTTAAATATCTCCACCTCAGCTTATATACGCACTGATAACTGTAAATTCTGAACTGTTAGTTAAAATATCTCCACATAAGCTTATATACGCACTGATAACTGTAAATTCGGAACTGTTCGTTTAAATATCTCCACATCAGCTTATATATGCACTGATAACTGTAAATTCTGAACTGTTTGTTTAAATATCTCCAAATCAGCTTATATACGCACTGATAACTGTAAATTCTAAACTGTTCGTTTAAATATCTCCACATCAGCTTATATACGCACTGATAACTGTAAATTCTGAACTGTTCGTTTAAATATCTCCACATCGGCTTGTATACGCACTGATAACCGTAAATTCTGTTTGGACTGTTATTCAAAACTTCTCTACACTAGACTGCACAAGTATTGTTAATTGTAAATACAGTTAGTTAAATGGTCTCTACATCAGCTGACATATAAGTAATACTAAGTGTAAATACTGGATAGTTAGTCTAATGATCCTATACATCAAACGACATACAGGTATTGCTTACTATACATACAGAAGTGTGTTTAATGGCCCTCGAAATCAACCCATATATCCGCATTGCTCATTGTAAATACTGATAGATTAATGACACACTCTCGCCAGATTACATCATGCGTCAATGCCTACTTAACAGAACAATGGACACGTCACATCACCATCGGGTTAATACTGACGGAGCTCAAAGGAGTAAAGTACTTCTCCAATAATGAACCCCTGGAATATTAAAAATGCAATAGTGATAATACAAGTTTCAAATACGGTAAAAAGGTTCTGTTACCTTTTCAGTGCAGTCAAAACGTCACCACCTTCTCAGTATGAGTCAATGCTAAATAATAGTCCTTTATCTGGTGAATTGGTGTTGGTATCGATAAGATACAGGACATTGATCAATGAGACAGACTGTGTGCAGTCACACTCGCCCCCGACTGCATTAAAGCGGTAGTAGAGAGGAACAGGAAATAACAGGAAAAGACGTTCGTACAATATCTGGCATTATCTGTCCTGGCTCACGCCCTCAGATCCGCTAAACTGTGAGATCAAGCTTGCAGAGCAGGTTGTCGTGTTAACGTTCCTATTACAAAAGCTCCCCCCCCCCCCCCCCCCCCCCCAGTCTAAGTGGGACATTACTGAACATCGAGGACTTCGACCCTTGAACATGACAAGCCAACACAACAAGCAAGACGATGTTACTTACTCAGGTACTCAAAAGAGAGTGGTGGGTTGATGAAGCTTTTGCTTTGCTTCTTGTTTAACAGTGCACTAATTAGATCGTTGTAAGCAGCGGGTATACTGTTTAAAGTCCATGGTTGACTATTGTTTATAGAACCGTAACACAACGCTCAATCACATCATCCACGACCCGGCCTTGTCTGGCTGCTTGTGTGAGTTGGCCGTCGTCCCCTGTGCCTAACTTAAGTGTCCTGTGAAAGCATGTTTTCAAAGGTCCTATATTTTGTAAAAAAAGTTAACATGAGATAACACAACGGGTTTAGAATAGCACGTCCGGGTCTGTGCGTGTTTCGGTGAATATAAACGGGCGAGTGTGGATATGATATAACAGGGTAGATTGACCGGGTGGATGTATATTCGATGTATATTCGTCCAAGCAGGGTACGTTGTCATCAATGAGAGCATTGTACCGCAGCGTTATCCCAAGACGAGGTTGAACCCCCGCCAGCATAGCTGATATATGGATGGCTTTTTGTATAGCTCACGTCCCACTAGAATACCCTCTTAAACACGGTGTCAGTTTATTTACACCGGTATCAGTCAGGACCGGTCAGTTTAAGTACGTTATACGGGGGGCACGCCCAATGTAAAAAATTCAAAAGAATAGATTTACAAAAATCGCAGGACACATTTACCATTAAGTAAACAATATGGGTTATATTTTAAAGGTCCTTTACTTCGGTCCCATACAAAATTGCATAATTCACGTGTTATGATTATATTGAAAAATTAATGAAGTAACTAATAGTCAATTAATAAATTTTATTTTTGTTACCGAGGCATATAGCTTTTTGGATAAGAAGGCTTTATTTTGCGATATGGCAATTTGCATCCAGTAACCGTCTAATTGTGTTGAAAATAGGTTATTATAACGAGTGAGTGATAGTCAAATATTAGATTGAAAACCAAAACAAGCTGCTTAGTTTATAGTCAATATATATTGATTATTCGTTTTACTTAAGTGATATACATTCCCACACACATAAAAACATAAACATACAGGCATTTTCGTGTACATTTACACATACAGAATTACATAAACATACAAGAATTTTTGGTACATTCACAAATACAGAAATACATAAAGATACATGAATTTGTGTCACATTCCCACCTACAGAAATACATAAACATACATGAATTTTTGGTACACTCACACATACAGAAATACATAAACATACATGAATTTGTGGTACATTTACAAATACAGAAATACATAAACATAAATGAATTAGTGTCACATTCACACCTACAGAAATACATAACATACATGAGTTTGTGGTACATTCACACATGCTGAAATACATAAACATACATGAATTTGTGATACATTTACACATAGATATACATAAACATACATGAATTTGTGGTTCATTTACACATAGATACACATAAACATACATGAATTTGTGGTACATTTACACATACAGAAATAGATAAACATACATGAATTTGTGGTTCATTTACACATAGATATACATAAACATACATGAATTTGTGGTTCATTTACACATAGATATACATAAACATACATGAATTTGTGGTTCATTTACACATAGATATACATAAACATACATGAATTTGTGGTACATTTACACATACAGAAATAGATAAACATACATGAATTTGTGGTACATTTCCTCATAGATATACATAAACATACATGAATTTGTGGTACATTTACACATACAGAAATAGATAAACATACATGAATTTGTGGTACATTTCCTCATAGATATACATAAACATACATGAATTTGTGATACATTTACACATAGATATACATAAACATACATGAATTTGTGGTTCATTTACACATACATACACATAAACATACATGAATTTGTGGTACATTTCCTCATAGATATACATAAACATACATGAGTTTGTGGTACATTCACACATGCTGAAATACATAAACATACATGAATTTGTGATACATTTACACATAGATATACATAAACATACATGAATTTGTGGTTCATTTACACATAGATACACATAAACATACATGAATTTGTGGTACATTTCCTCATAGATATACATAAACATACATGAATTTGTGATACATTTACACATAGATATACATAAACATACATGAATTTGTGGTTCATTTACACATAGATATACATAAACATACATGAATTGGTGGTTCATTTACACATAGATATACATAAACATACATGAATTTGTGGTTCATTGACACATAGATATACATAAACATACATGAATGTGTGATACATTCACACATAGATATACATAAACATACATGAATTTGTGGTACATTTACACATAGATATACATAAACATACATGAATTTGTGGTACATTCACACATAGATATACATAAACATACATGAATTTGTGGTACATTTACACATAGATATACATAAACATACATGAATTTGTGGTTCATTTACACATAGATATACATAAACATACATGAATTTGTGGTTCATTTACACATAGATATACATAAACATACATGAATTTGTGGTTCATTTACACATAGATATACATAAACATACATGAATTTGTGGTACATTTACACATAGATATACATAAACATACATGAATTTGTGGTACATTTACACATAGATATACATAAACATACATGAATTTGTGGTACATTTACACATAGATATACATAAACATACATGAATTTGTGGTACATTCACACATAGATATACATAAACATACATGAATTTGTGGTACATTTACACATAGATATACATAAACATACATGAATTTGTGGTACATTCACACATAGATATACATAAACATACATGAATTTGTGGTACATTCACACATAGATATACATAAACATACATGAATTTGTGGTACATTTACACATAGATATACATAAACATACATGAATTTGTGGTACATTTACACATAGATATACATAAACATACATGAATTTGTGGTACATTCACACATAGATATACATAAACATACATGAATTTGTGGTACATTCACACATAGATATACATAAACATACATGAATTTGTGGTACATTTACACATAGATATACATAAACATACATGAATTTGTGGTACATTCACACATAGATATACATAAACATACATGAATTTGTGGTACATTCACACATAGATATACATAAACATACATGAACTTGTGGTACATTTACACATAGATATACATAAACATACACGAGAACCGAGACGTGTTATTTTACATATATGCATATATAATTACTTATTGTGTATCACACACATACTTAGTTCCATTATTTATATCACAGTGAATGTCTATAATCAGGCAATATGTATATTGACTGAAATTTAGGTCGATATGTATATTGACAGAAATTCTAGGTCGATATATATATTACCTGAAAAACGAGAGAGGATTTAAGGCAGATTGACTGAAGTGAATTAGACATCTGGATTCAATATCCTCATTTTTATTTGGATCTATTTTAACGGTGTCTAGCCGGGAGAGCCACATTTCAGAAATGGCTATTGCGTCCCTCAAGATCCAGCTCCTGAACCAACACCTGAGTGAGATGGAATATGCTGACCACGTCGGCGACCCCCTTTCTTCTGCAGTAATGACATTAAATCCATTATGCTATTCATATGCTATTCATATTCATCAATGTAAAGTTTTGATGAATATGTTACTGTTATCCTTGTTGAATAAAAAAGAGAAAACAAGACTTGTTTTGTTATATACGGTAACCTGTTAGAATCACAAAGCATGTTTTGACAGCATAGCCGCGAGAGCCACATTATACAATCACGCAACCATAACCATTGCCGCGAGAGCCACATCAATTTGGGCTATCTATTTTCGAAATGTGGCTTTGCCGGCCTGTAACCATTTTTACTTCGGAGATCAAAGAAACTTTTGTAAGTAATTAAAAATGTTTCAACAATGAATAGATTGCTTGTTCAAACATGTTTACAGTTCTTTTTGGTACATGTAAGACTGGAGTGACACCTGGCGTTGTAGTTAGTGAGTGAGTGAGTGAGTGAGTGAGTGAGTGAGTGAGTGAGTGAGTGAGTGAGTTGGGTTTAACGCCGCTTTTAACAGTATTCCAGTTATATCACGGCGTGTCAGCTTAATGTGGGAGGAAAGCCCGAAGTGATGCAGGTCTCTGACGTTTACCACTTCGGTGAAACCCACGAGCCCTGGTTTGGTGCTGACAAACCTAGAAACATAATCGGGGCGAACCGTGATTCGAACCCACAATCATAGGTTTCTGGCGTGGCCAAGGGACGCAACTCTGCACAGCGAAACGCGGCGCCTTAGACGACTGGGCCACCCGTGCACCAACCCCCCCACACCCCACCCACCCCACCCCGCGTTGGTTGGTGGGTCCTAAACCTGCCTTGCAACATTTGCATCTATTTGTCTGATACTTATGCCACTTACTGCACAAATACACTTCATGGCAAATTCCTGACCACCGCACTTGGAGGCCCACCTCATATGTCCTCAGTGGTGTACAGCTGTTGGTTGCACAGGTCGAACTGGTTTATGCTATAGTGTTCTGCACGAACAGCTACCCGACACTGGCCATGGCCATGCTTTGTTTGTTGTTGTTTAACGCCGCACTCAGCAATATTCCAGCTGTATGACGGCGGTCTGTAAATAGTCAAATCTTGACCAAACAATCCAGTGATTGACATCATGAGCATCGATCCACGCAATTGGAATACGATGACATGCATCAACCAAGTCAGCGAGCCTGACCCCCCGATCCCGTTAGTCGCCTCTTACGACAAGCACAGTCGCCTTTTCGGCAAGCATGGGTTGCTGAAGACCTACTCTAACCCGGATCTTCACGGGTCCGGGAACATTTTAAGACCGACTATTGTCGTGGACACAGTAACAGGCCTACCAAAGGAAACCAACAGAGAGCGACCAAACTATGGAACCAAGCAAAGTTAATCACGCAGTGTATAACCTTTTGTTGCGGACTGCGTGATTTGAATATTGCGTTTGCTTCCAATGAAAATGTGCTTCCAATGAGTTCTTATCATAACGATGCAATCTTTATGGGGATTGTGTCTCTGTAATTTGTGTGGCTATTTCTATTAAAGTACACATACTATAGTTTGGTAGCTCTCAGTGGTATTCTTTGGTAGGCCTGAGTAAACCCAATCCAAATAGGTGCAAGGTTTGCACCACCTGCAAATGTACTCAGGTATGGCTTTGCGTAAATTATACACATGTAAGTTGGTTGGTTTGTTGTTTAACGCCGCACTCAGCAATATTACAGCTATATGACGGCGGTCTGTAAATAATCGAGTCTGGATCAGACAATCCAGTGATTAATATCATGAGCATCGATCCACGCAATTGGGATCGATAACATGCATCAACCAAGTCAGCGAGCCTGACCTCCCGATCCCTTAGTCGCCTTTTACGACAAGAATAGTCTCCTTTTACGGCAAGCATGGGTTGCTGAATACCTATTCTACCCCGGAATCTTCACGGGTAGTACACATGTAAGCAAATAAGAGCATGTAAATGGGTCACCCTGTCAGTTCTGTGTGAAATGAGCATCAGGAAATATTGTATAGAGAAATGTAATGTGTAATAAAAGATTAAAGTTTCTATGTTAGTGTAAGGTTGCAGATGCATACCAGTCTGGATAAACCAACATGCATTGGTTTGGCGTAATCTAGTACAGTAAACTAGGTTATAACGAACTCAAAGGGACCACTTATTTTAGTTCGTTATAACCGTTGTTAGTTATAAGCATATAAAGCATATATACAACAAATGGCCGGGACTAAAAGATAAGTTCGTTATATCGGTCAGTTCGTTATAAGCGTGTTCGTTATAACCGTAGTTTACTGTATTCAAACCATCCTGTGGTTCCTGCTACGATTATGGGATGAAAATTTGATAGATTGTTGGGCAAATGTCTGCTGAGCCACTGTGCGTTCCCACGTTTTGGATTCGCATACAATCTTCTTTAAGAACTATGACTTCAGAATGAGAGAGTGTAGTTCAGCAACAATTTGAACAATATTTAAGTCACATTAGGCAGCCTGTCAGTTGGATGTGGGAAACTGACCTAATTATGTAGGTCTCAGACCATTACCACTTTGGTGAAACCCCCAAATACGGGTGTGGAGCTGACAAACCTAGAGACATTATTTGAACCCATGATCACAGGTTTGTCATGCCTAAGTATGAAACTCTGCACAGCAGCACCTTAGACAACACTGCCACCCAAATTTTGGAAGTATAAGGAGCTAGATAAGTAGCCGCTACTGGTAGTAGCATATTTTGAAAATACCACTCAAAAGAAGCTTAAAGAACACCCCATTATTTCATATTACTGTAGTTACTATGTCATTGACTATAGTAACATGAAAGAATCCATCTTCCTGAGGCAACGCTGTTAACTGACTCTAAAAGTCCCGTTTCCACCCTTGCCGAACTTGGCTGGAGTTTCCAGGCTGGATAGCACCACCAGTGGCTATTACGAGTTATGTCCTTTCTTCGCTGTGCAGAGTTGCGTCCCTTGAACACGCCAGAAACCTATGCTTGTGGGTTCGAATCCCGGTTCGCCCCGATAATGTTTCTAGGTTTGTCAGCACCATACCCGTGCTAGTCTAAGACCTGCATCACTTCGGGCTTTCCTCCCACATTAAGCTGACACGCCATGATATAACTGGAATACTGTTAAAAGGTGCATTAAACCAAACTCACTCACTCTTATTGACCAATCAGATTCAATCTCTCATATCACTTGCATTTGCTTCAAACAAAATGGCGGCGCCAAGTCAAGATGATTGATAATCAAAATCTATATTTTATATCTTACCCGTGAAGTGCATCAGATCACTTGAGCACCTTGATTAAAAACATGAAAAGATTTGAAAAATATCTGTCGAGGGTACACAAGCTTTGCAAATCCTGCAGTCGACCGAAATCTGCACTTGTTGTTTCCGAACAGGATGTCTATTATGTGATTTTGATTGGACTATAGCATAAACTCGTTAGTCCAGCCAAAATGTAACTCCGGAATTCCAGCCTAGTTCGGCAAACGTGGAAACTGAGCTTTTATAGTCAGTTAACGCCCTTAGGCATTCTTTAACTTCTTTTGTGTAGTATACATCCACATTGTAACAAACAAGACATCACATAAGCACCATTTTTTAATTTTTCACCTCAGTTAAAATACAAGGTTGCATTGTGTGAATAATACAGTAAAATAAACTATTTCAAATTTCTGTAATTTAAAAAATAAATATATGTTTAGATTTCACATCATAAAAGCATAATAATTCAACAAAACATAGAGTATCAACTTTACAGAGGGTTCCATATAAATCATATTTTCACAGTAAGTTGTGCATTAACACAATTGCATGGGAAGGTGGCATTATGCTCCACCTTAACATCACTGAACACTGAAGTACTTCGCCTTGTAGTGTAGTGCACAATCAACCATACAGGGACTTTTGACCATGATGACCAAGTGATATGACCCACTGCATGCATTTTGTTCAGTCCTCATTTGTTTTTGCAACCAGGTACATGACATGGTCATATCTATACTGAGACAACTGATGATCTTTGTGATATATTTAGTTTGACCACTACAGATAAACCATCAGAGATGTGGAACCTTAAAAAAACCAAAGACCTCAGGACTCTTGAAAATATATCTGAGTGAGTGAGTATGGTTTTAATCCACTGTTACTAACATTCCAGTAATATGAATATTAACCCAGTCACGTTTCTCAAAACCACACAGTCATACTTCAGCTGAGTTGAGTTTGATCTAGTTCATTTTATGCCCATGATCTTACCAGCCTTGGCTTGGAATTCAACTTTCGTTTCTGATGATCAATTGAACTCTGTTTTGAGAAATGCATTTTGTTGAGTTTTCTCTGACTCGAGTGAAAAACTGGATTAACTTGACTTGAGGTATATGTTTCCTTCTAGAGCCAGGTACAAAAGATCATCGAGATAATGAAGTTGTACTGTATTACACGGAAGGAAATGGCCACAGGTTAGATCCAGATTTGCATAGGAACTAGATTATAGATACCCTGTACTTTTTATACTGATGTCAACACAAACACAATCAGTTTGTTAACTGAAGGTTCTCAGTGGGTTTCATGTAGGGTTCACAGTTGTTCAGTCAATTGTAACAAAATTCTAGACATATTGGTCCCAAACACCTAACTTGCAACTGTATAAACAAGCAAATAAACATTACAGAATGTTCAACAACAAATAATTAGCCTGAGAACAAGTATTTTTTACATCCACCTTTTATGTATAAAGAATGAACACTGAATGCCAGAAAATACATTGATTCTTTGGTTTGACAATTTGCATTTAACTCCTAAGTAATCAGTAAAAATGGCACAAGCCTACAAAATAATTTGAAGAATGACTTGTGTAGTGTGTACATCCCTTGGTAGGATTGGTAAAGGCAGAAAATGTTCCTTTAAGATGAATCTGTGCAATGTGACCATGGCAACAATGCTATGCAAAGATTGATGATAAATCAATTGTTCTCAGATCATGATTAGCATCATGTGTGAACCAGAAGTTGGTATTACCATTGATCACAACTCATGAGCTGACAGAATGACTTGACAATACTTGTTCAACAGCACAAACAACAACAAAATATCCTGCCATCAAAATGTCTTTCATAATCTAATGATAACAAACACAACAAATGATACAGTTTGAGTACATAGGGCAGATCGTCACAACGCAGCCACTGGTATTGGAGCATACATCATGTAGAAATCACTTTGCTGAGCATGCCATGGTCCTATGACAACATTGAAGATAACCCAGATGGATTTATCTAGGATAGCAAACTCAGTGCTTTTGGCAGGCAAATTTTGAAAAAATGTGATATTGTCCAAAACTGAATTATTTTAATGTTATTTTCATAAATTCTGAGGAATTGGATTTTGTAATTTAAATTGGGAACTTTTACTGTGATTTGCTGCAGGCTTGGGACTGAGTATTGTCCTCTGAGCAGGTCTTGATAAGTCCCTGCCAGAACACCCACATGCCATTCAGCCATAATGGTTTCTTTAACAAACAGTGAGTGAGTATGGTTTTACGTGCTTTTAGCAATATTCCAGCAATCTCACGGCAGGGGACACCAGAAATGGGCTTCACACATTGTACCCGTGTCGGAAATCGAACCTGGGTCTTCGGCGTGACGAGCGAACGCTTTAACCACCAGGCTACCCGACCGCCCCTCTTCAACAAACAAGCACATCCATGTATTTTTATGTTAATTATTGCATAATTGCAGGATTCCCAATATCACAGCGATTACCTTCCACAATAACCCTTGTGACTGTTTTCACAAAACAATTATAACTTTCTTTAACAGATTCAAGAAATAAAAATCAAGAAATTCCAATAAACTCCAGTACATTTGCCTGGTCGCCAAGACAACAATGATGATTTCACTGAGGCCAGACTCATTTAAACATAGTTCATGAATCTGCAACTCCAAAACATTAAAATATGAATAAATAATAAATGAAAAGCAGTGTTATCTTATGCCCCCAATCAGAAATAAGTACAAAAATACAAACCAAACTAATTTACTATCGCTATCAAACTAAATAAATTATTTATAATACTATGATTAAAACCCGTTGAAAATTTTTCAATTTAACAACTTCTGTCTCCACCTTTATTTCCCAACATGCTTAACATTTTGAGGAAATCAAAACAAATATTTGTAATGAGTCCTCTTTATTGTTATTTTTTCTACATATCAACCTGAAATTTGGGCCAAAGATCTGAAAACCATAAATTAGAATTCTACCTGGAACGCAAACAATGTATAATGAATTATGCTGCCCATGAAAGGATGTTTAACAGTAAAGCATTTGCAACAGTCAAGCCATTCACATATCAAGCAATGGAATAGTCTTCTCACAGACATTTCCAACATAAATAGCAGTATGTCATGGCAGATAAACCTTTAGGAATGTTCACATAAAGTATCTCAGCCCGGCATACAATGTACAAACATGACATTTCAGATGACATTTCCTTACATTGTCACAAATAGAACTTAAGAATTAATTATCAATTGGTTTTCCCATTTGATCAGAACTCAGGACAGAATGACAGGACCAAACATAGTCTTTGCTAAAGCTAGCATCAGCTGGTATTATTATAATACTCAATTTGAGAGTGATCCTATAAGGGACCGGTCATTTTTTATAGTGGTGGGCAGGTCAGAGGGACTTAGGGGAGGTTCACCAAAAAATATGACAGTCTCCAGGGGCGGGTAATAAATAATGTCATGAAAAAAGGTAAAAAGACATGGGGAGGGTCATCCAAAAATATGATTTTAAATATGAAATAAGCATTATGGGAAGGTCACTATTTTCAGTACATTAGGGCATCAAAAACCTGACTCACCCAGCCCTATGATAAATGTCTGGTCGTTAATAATTATTTTATTGCTACTCCACACACAGGAAATGAAAACTACATCAAGTTAGTAAGCAGGTTTTTGTTATGTTTTTTGTTTTTGTTTAACGCCACACTCAGTAATATTCGAGCAATACGATTGCGGTCTGTAAATAATCAAGTCTGGACCAGACAATCCAGTGATTGACGTCATGAGCATCGATCCACGCAATTGTGATACGGTGACATGCATCAACCAAGTCAGCGAGCCTGACCACCCGATCCCGTTAGTCGCCTCTTACGACAGGCATAGTTGCCTTAGTTTGCAGGTGTAGTCAGCTGTTACTGAGGGAATCAGTGAATGTTGTTAACATCACAGTCAACATTATTCCAGGTTGCTGTTGTACAAAGCGACGAGGTGATTGTAACTCCCATGCCTGAACATAGACTTACGACAGTCGTAGCGCTAAGGTTGTTTTGTACAACAGCACCCTGATTTATTAATGTTGCCTGTAGAGACATCTGGGGTAGGCAAACCAGTGGTGGATAGTAGAAATGAGATCCAAGCTGACAGGCACATTCTTATCACCAAGTATAGTTAGGAGGGGTTTGTGTAATGAACTTTGAGCATGCTCAAGGGTGGAAATATTATAATGGTAATGCTATTTTTCAGGGCATTATCATTTTCAGAAGCCCGAGGACTTCCATTACCATATTCGACGTAATAAGCGCCCTGCTCTTATAAGCGCTCACGGCGATATTTGCTAATATATTGGCTAGTGAACAATCCCAATTAGCACCCTTCCGATTGATCAATGGATACAGGACTTACTTATTCGTGTATAATACGCACTCGTGTGTTATATGCACCCTTAATTACGGGCAATTAAATTCTGGAGAAATATATCTGTCGTGTATAATACGCACAGACTTTTCTTTTGTATCATTTTAGCCTGTCAGCATTAACCATGAAATTTAAGATCTCTCAACTCTTTCACCAAAATTATATTCCAATAAGAGCCCCCTATTTCTAATTTTGAGAGCGCCCTGGGCGCTTATTACGTCGAATACGGTAACTGCCCGACTAAGGAGGGCAGTTGAAAAGACTGAGGGCTTCTGCAAATGATAATGCCCTGAAAAATAGCGTTACCGTTATTATAGCCAAAATGGATGGAATTTGTTATCAAATTGAAAGAAACAACTACATCAGTTTTGAAGCATTTACTGCAATCAACACGAATGTCACTGACCCACTTTTACAAATATGGAAATGTCATTACAAACCAGATGACATCACTATTGAACGTGACGTCACCTTTCCCTACCCAATGACGTCACCTAACAACGGGCATGATAATGGCCCGTCGTCAAGCAATATGAGATCATTATCAAGTTACAGTGGCCCGCTGATTTCCGATAGCCTGCCGGCGGTTTAATGATAATTCTATCCATTTTAGCTATAAAATAGGGTGTATGATTATGAATATTATTACAAATGGATTCTGTGAAAGGCCATTACGATTTTATATTTAGTGTAGTTAATGATTGGAGAAAAGATTATGTGTTAGCATACAAAATCTTTTAACTTGGTGTATTACTGAGAAAAAGTTCCAGTGAAGTGAATTCACTTGTCAAAGGAAGCAAGTTTATGAAGTGTGTAAATTATGACTGATGACTCATAAAGCAAACGTCTCAACGTTTCTTACATACATATATATATATATTCCTTTTGACGAAGATATTGTGCCAATGAAGCAGCTTTCTATTTTCTCGGTTTTCAACATTTCTTTTAGGAATAGATTGTTGGTGGTAGGTGTTAGTGTTGGAGTTATAGTTTTCATTTTTAGAACAATTGGTTGATCGATTAACCAAGAAAATAAAGTTTGTGCATAATACAAGTTTTGTATATTACCCCAATATGTATGATAATTCTATACATTGTACATCCCAATCAAGAAAACTGTAAATCAACTTGGTGATGACTGATGATGGAAACATTGTACATATTTTGTAGTTTTCTGTACAATATTCTGATTCTGTTTCTTACATGTCCAAATCTTCAACACATATTTGTGGCTGTGTTTTCCCCAACCGTCATCACATGTGGCAGTGGCAGGTCTGAGACTGGTGGGGGTGTTCTAACATTACCTATGGATCTCAATGACATCAGCCATATAAGCAAGGCCAGATCATTTTCTCAACTAGGTTTATGATTCCACCGACTCAAAAATACTGAAATGTGAAAAACATAAATAAATGGAAAGCAGTGGTTAGTTTATTTCGCCAACTAGAAAAAAGTAAAATGTTAAAAAAAACACCTCATTTACTGTCAATATAAATAAATTATTTACTGGTATAATAATTTTCTTACAACCTGTTGAAAACATATATATTAAAAAAAGTCCAAAACACAACAAATTAGGATGTAAATATTTGAAAAGGGAAATTGATTTTGTTTCGAACAACCAACCTGATTTTTTTGGCTAAAATAAATTCAGAATATGACATCTCCCACCATCATAGGAAAGCCTGGATCTGCCTCTGTTGTGATTGCGGTACTTGTATCTTACACACATTTGGTGTTCTATCTGCTTTACAGTTCTTCAACAGCACATTATCAAGCTGACTCACAGTACTTGTAAAACTCTAGTTCCCTATAACACCCGATTGCCGCACCACACTGAGTACTGTATTACTGGTTACTATTGTGTCTCCATCCCTCAAACACAATATTGAGATTCAGTACATTTCCTCTGTGCTCATGAGAAACATCTGCACAAGGCTCAACTCATACAGGGTGACAGACTCCCAGCACTGTGTCAGTTATACTGGGCCATCACAGGCTGCAGTGTGATTGTGTAGATTGGCAACCAAGCATATATTATAATATTGTACAAAAGGCATACTTTGATGATGAATCTCAACAGACTCATTTTCAGAAACAGTAGAATCAAATTGAACTTCCATGACACTGAACGATATGCAACTATTGGATAGCATCCTTAAGTTCATATATCAGTCCACCATATACTAGTATTAGAAATCCCTTGATGTACATCAGTTCTTAATGCTATGACTATCATTACGTTGCTAAAAATAATATATATAGTGAGGTAAGGTAGTACCTTTAAGCATTGATTTACGAACTTAAGAGTTCATGCATATGTGATAACAGCATTCGATCAGTAAATATAGCAAATATCAGTAAAAATTTGATCATGTTTCTAAACGATTTCATAAGTAGATTTCCTTCTTACTTTACATAAAAATCTTAAAAAATTAATAAGGTAATGTTAGCATATATGGAACTATGCAATTACTTTCTAATGTGACTACATTACAGTGTGTGAATCTACACTTTCTAGCCACAGCCACACATTTTATAGAAACGTTTATGCATGGAGAATCTCCAACTACAACAACAAACACATCCAATGTTCAGCATTAGAAATTGGCACTAGTCCTGTAGTCCTTGCCAAACTGCCAAATAGCTCAGGTAGCAGAAGGACTAGAAGAATTTTGCCATTTTTAAGGGTTTTGCTACATGTTATCATTATAAGGACTAGTGGACTAAAACTGTTAGTTTCTATCACTGATGCTGGTGAAAGTGCATCCCAACCATGTATTTGAAAATATCCAGTTTCCAGTACATAGTATACATGATTGAGTCTACTGTTTCTGACTGAGCAGGTATAGGATGTACAGGTGCGATGACCTGCCTATGACTGAGGTTGTTCCTGAGTGTTAGTGAGGTGATCGAGCTCCTCCTTGCTCTTGTCCGGCACCAGCAGTCGGAGGAGACTGGACAGCATCAGTAGTGATTCATGCTGACCCTGTGCAGGCAGGTAGCGTTTGTTCCACACCATCTTGTACATCTCCATCAGCTCCAGCAGCCTACACAAAGAGGTCAGTGTCGATACAAGCAGAACGCAATCAAGTTATCAAGGGAA